>NW_024537704.1:0-80087 GCF_016628075.1 Suillus paluster | reverse complement strand
AGGTATTCCACCTGAGCTGAGGAAAAGAGCAAATCCTCATCCAAGCTTTGAGACCCGATTTCTCTTTTCCTCATCGCGTCTATGAGTCGGTATCTCAGGTATTCCACCTGAACTGAGGAAAAGAGCAAATCCTCGTATCCAAGCTTTGAGACGTGATTGCTCTTTTCCTCAGCATAGGTCTGTAGCATGCAGCCGGTATCTCAGGTATTCCACCTGGGCTGAGGAAAAGAGAACCACGTCTATATGAGTCGGTATCTCAGGTAAGGTATTTCACTTGAACTGAGGAAAAGCAAATCCTCATATCCAAGCTTTGAGATACAATTGCTCGTTGCCTCAGCATAGGCCTGTAGCATGCAGCCGGTATCTCAGGTATTCCGCCTGGGCTGAGGAAAAGAGAACCACGTCTATATGAGTCGGTATCTCAGGTAAGGTATTTCACTTGAATCTTCTGACGCACAACCTCCACGCACTGATACGATCCTACGCCAATTCACGACATCTCTCTATCTCTCTCTATCTCTATCTGTCCTTGTCTTTTTCCTCCCTCCATTTGCAAAATGTAGAGTTCACGCATCGCATGGCTTATCTTTTGCTCGCTCATTTTTCTTTGTCGGCTTTGGTTCACATCGTCGTCGTCCGCTTTTTCATTGTCCGTACCGCGCCGTCGTCGTCATTTTCGCGTCGTCATCTTTTCCATCCACCGTATCGCAATCGTTTCCTTCCTCTACACTCCGGCACGCTCTCTGAGGAAAAGAGCAATCACATCTTTGGTAAGGCCCATAGCATGCAGCCAGTATCTCAGGTATTCCGCCTGAGCTGAGGAAAAGAGCAATCGGGTCTCAAAGCTCGGATATGTGGGCCTTACCAAAAGCCTCATATTCGAGTGCGATTGCTCTTTTCCTGAGCCCAGGTGGAAAGCTCAGATACGAGGATTTACCTGCACGACTGTGCTATATCGCGCCTAAGACACAATATTTTCAACACTGGCAGACCAGTTTATTACTTGCCGTTAGCATAAAGCTCAAATTTAAAGGTTCTCCCAGCTTTTATGTCTGGACTGCCATTTCTTGAGCTTGAATTTGAAGGATGTAAGGTAACTTAAGTTGGGACTGCTGTTTCTCATCTGTTTCTTTCACAATACAGGCCTCTGCTTGGATGGTATGTCTTTGCAAATCTTATATTACGACACCATCCAAATTAGAAGTTATCCCGATTTGGATCTTCCAACATTGTAAATTAAACCATTTATAGTCTAGACCGCCTGCGGTTGAAAATTTTACCATTCCGTTGTTTCAAGTCTGATTTTCCAAACTCCAACCACCGAAAAATGGTGGATCCTGCTGTGACAATTCTGTCCAAGAGCCTCTGTAGGCTTATAGATGACCTACTGCGTGATTCATCGCCGTATGAGTTGCTGATAGGTGACAAAATCAATGACAATTTGCTGCAAAGAGCCAGGTAAGGGAATCTCACGTCACTGTCCAGAAAAACTTGACAGCTGGAATTTAAGGACTAGATTGTGGGCCAAGTGGCAGGACATACGTCTGTCCAGTACTGGTAGTGATGTCAAGGCGAATGTCATTGCCGAGATTGAACTTACCAGGGCTGCGGTCATAATAGCCTATGCTGTGGTTAATCCCCGTAAGTGTTGATTTGATGGTTGGGGGGTCTGTCATTCATTATGTTGCCATAGTGCGAGCGGATTTGGATGCAGATCGGTTTGCGGACAGTGCCAAGGCGTCCCATCCATCGCATGCTGACAGCCAAAGACATAAGCTAGCAAAATATTTCCACTGTCCTTCGTTTGGTTCAATATCGGAGCCGGCAACATTTGTTGACAGGCATGGAAGGATCCTTGCTTGGTATTTGCCAGAAATCGTGGTGCCTGATAGAATGGTATGAATTTGATTTGATTACAGTTTAAGTCCTTTTAATAAGTTATAATTAGGATCGTGTCAACCAGTCCATCAAATTGCTGAGACCTGCCTTAGATCAGTCTTTGCCCAAGCCAACTCAGAAGGCAAAGCAGCCTTGGCGTTCTCAAGGATTTGTCATGCCTTCAAGCGGGGGAGAATTTGGAGTAGGAAGGGTGACTTTATGCCCGGGAGGATTCATGCAACGCCATGAGGTAACTCTGTATTCATATACTTGCCATGATACAGAACTAACTTAAATGGGCTAGCGGCTTCAGGATGACTTGTACCAATCAAGCTCCCTTTCTTCACCTGCAGTCCGAGATTGGTTGTCCGAAATAACGGTAACTGAACATTTGTGGTCCGCTATCACCAGTGTTATTGCGCCAGATCAATATCAGGCTGGTGTGGAATCTGTTGCTAATATGAAGGATACGGTTCGTACCTCAGATCCTGTTGTTTGGCCCTCGGAGTTTTCTGGATTGGAAGTTATTGTCAACCGAGAGACGCCAAATCACCGAGACCCCGGAGCATCGCCTTCATTCTATGACCTTTTGGTGAGCCTTGGCAAAGGTCACCGTGCCGTACTAGCTCTGCCAGATCTGGGTGCCGAGCTAGCATATCCGCCTGGCACTATGGTTTACATTTTAGGGAAGGTGCTGGAGCATGGAGTGCCAAGGTGGGGTGATGGGGAGAGAATTGTGATTGCACACTTTGTCAAGGATAAAGTACATGATAGGCTTGGTGTACCGAGACCAAAGTTTCCAAACCAGCGGGATTTTCTGAATAGAGTGGGGGCAGGTAAGAAGGGGGGTTTAAAAGCCATTCGGAGATCAAATAAGAGCAGGGGACGAGGAGTAGTTTCCAGAAAATAGATATCCCGATTAGACAAAGCTTGTGATTTTAAATCGGTTGACTTCTCATACACTGGAATATTTCCTCGGTCTAAGCACTATCCTCAAAAAAAAGGCAACGTCTCTCAAGGCTATTTCTTATTCTTTCCAACATAGAGGAAAGTTATCAAAACAAAGGATCTGGATGTTGATTATGTTGCTCACGAACCTACAAGAGACAAGAGGGGAAGGAAATCCCTCTTGGGTTGAGTCTTGTGCTGATCAGCTGTATCAAACTTCGCCAGAGCCTACTACCAGCCCAAGAAAACGAGTTAAAGAAGTACACACAGAATCACCAGACATCCAAGAAGAGGATTTAAATCAGGAAATGTTTGGTGACTTTGTTATTCACGTAGAGGCTGCTGAGCAAGGGAGAAAAACAAAGGTATGTCTAACAGGCCATGGCTTACTAGTAATTGTTTCTCATCAATGGCATAGACGCAAAATGACTTCATATCAGAGTATCTCGCTCACCGAGATGCGTATCTAGATGTCATCTTGGACTCAGAGAAATTTGCCACCACAGGCATCTGTGAGACTTGCCAATGCGAAGATAGTTCCTTCCGTTGCACAACTTGCACTGGCGACCACAGCTGGTGTCGCCCTTGCCTCCTCGAATCACATCAGTCATTGCCTTTCCACAAAATCCAATTTTGGAATGGCAAGTGCTTTGAAGACGTCACTCTTTCTGCCCAAGGATTTATATGGCACATGGGCCATGGTGGAAAGTCTTGCCCTTGCTACGGAGTTGGACAAAGTCACCTTGATCAAGATTCTTCTGTGATTATTGTACATTCTTCTGGGGTGTTCACACACAATGTGTTGTGGTGTCGGTGTCCAGGATCACATCACGAACATCACCTGCAGCTGCTCCAAGCAGGACTATTTCCCGCCAGTATCACACGCCCTAGGACTGCGTTCACCTTCGAAGTACTGGATCATTATCTCATTGATGCCTTGGAATGCAAGACTTCGGCAATGAGCTTCTTTGAGAAAATCCGACGGCTGACAAATAATGCTTTTCCGGATGCTGTCCCGGTGAGTAGAATTGACAATATCATAATTCTAGCTCATACTGAATGCAAACTCCCATCTGTAGGATCGATATCATGAACTCATGAGAGTGTCTCGACTCTGGCGCGACTTGAAGAACCGTAAATGGTTTGGATTTGGCCATGACATGGAAGCACCCCCTAGTGCAGGAGATCTTGCTCTATTTTGCCCTTCTTGTCCGCAGCCAGGAATCAATATGCCTCTTATTTGGGAGCAGAAGTACGAAAGGCAAGTCAATTCCAGCAATCCTTGTCTGCCAGACTCCGGCCAGTACCCACTGTGCATAGCGCAGCAGTGGTCCTGGCTGGTAATATGTGTCAGCTGAGTCCTGGCCGGTACCTTTTGTACGCAGCCCAGTATCAGTCACGGCCGACCATTTGTCTCTACTGGCCAACCTTGTCTGCCAGACTCCGGCCAGTGTCCACAGTGCATAGCGCAGCAGTGGTCCTGGCCAGTAATATGTGTCAGCTGAGTCCTGGCCGGTACCTCGTGTACGCAGCCCAGTATCAGTCACGGCCGACCATTTGTCTCTACTGGCCAGTAATGTGTCAGCTGGCCGGTACCTTTGTACACAGCCCAGAGTCAGGCGGGGCCGACCATTTGTCTCTATTGGCCAGAAGTTGTTGGTTCCAGATAACTCGTGGATGC
Source organism: Suillus paluster (assembly GCF_016628075.1). NCBI lineage: Eukaryota > Fungi > Basidiomycota > Agaricomycetes > Boletales > Suillaceae > Suillus > Suillus paluster. Next base: position 75,580 of record NW_024537704.1, on the reverse strand, counting down.
TGACTTTTTGATTGCAGGTGGCTTGTTATGAGAAGATTTGTGGTAGATGGAAACTTTACCGCTCAGCACATGAACATGCGACAGCCTCAGCTTGACGTCTTCCTCTCAGATGGTTTAGGTTATATGGTAACAGACGGAGATTACCAAGCTCACTTGGCTTCAGCTATGGAGAGTAAAGAGGTGAATCGATTTGCTTTGTATTGTTAGTGGTGGCTAAACCTGTAGAAAGCGATCCTCGTGTAGCAACCATCGGGCCGTCAATGCAGCAAACACAAACAGAAGCAACCTCCGAGCTACAGGGGTCGGTGCCACTGCTTGTGCTCGGCATGGATGTTTTGTTCCCCACTGCATAGTGGACTTTCAGAAGGGTGAACGGCAAGTTTTCTTTCATTTACTCAATCTAGGTTAAGACGAGCCTTGGGCTTGACATGCTGACAAAATCACTTCAAGCCACATGAATATAGATTATTCCATTTGCAATGCCATTAAGCATGCTGCTGGCAACATTGACAACTCCCTGATCATCTATGATGTGGGGTGCCAGTGGAGCCTTAACTTCACTCAACGTGTTGACAACTGCCCTGGCTTGGCACTCCCAGACAACACCGAGATTGTGGCCACAGTGGGGAAATTTCACTTGAGCGCTCATAAACTTGCCTGTTTTGCTAGATACAGCTTAAACTTCATTCAAGGAGCTGGGCAAGTTGACGGGGAAATTCTGGAGACACTTTGGGCTCCCTTTAACAAGATATCTCCCACAGCACGTTCTATGAGCCAAGCACACCGTCAAGAAATTCTTGATGATCATATGCGTAACTCAAATTGGAAAAAACTTGTCAGAATAGGTAAGTGCCTATATTTGGAATGAATGACATCACAGTTTCACACTGATGCAGTTAAGACGCTCTTGAGAAAGTACAAACGGGCCAACAAGGGCATTGAAGACACTAGGGTGCCATTTGAAGAGCTTACAGGATCTTTGGATGTCATCAAAGTGAGGGCGTGGGAAAAAGACGAGGAGAAGGCAAAGGAAGAACGTGGAGAACATCTCAACATTTACCAGCTAAAGATAGATAAAGGTGAGCACTTCGAAGCTTCTATTCAGTTCCCTGTGCCGTACATTCTGATTGGGTGATTGGAAGCACCAACAATGGCAGAAATACGGCTAAAATTAACTGAATCAGAATATGCTGATACAGGGAGGTTGGGATCAATTTCTTGGCTCATTGACGGCATCAATATAGAGGATTCACAGTATGTTGTTTCATCATATATATTGATGGTGATGACGTATTTCTAATTACTATCTAGGGATGCACTCAGGGTAGCTATTCGGCAGCTTCCCAAAGATGCGTCTGCAGTTCAAAGGGCTGCAGTTCAAGTGAAACGACAAAAACTGGCTGCACGTATTTCGAAATTTCATGAAATTGCTGATGCTATGACAGAGGGCATCGAAGTCCATGCAGGTACTGAGCACATGGATGACATCAGATTTTGCACTACAGATGTGGTGGAGGAAGTGCGGGAGGCTGCAGATATTGAAGACGTGTTGGAAGAGATTGATGAGGAAGTTCCTGCAGAAGCCATGGGCATTTGGATGCCATCTTCAGTGCTCCGAAATGAGGCTTTAGCCCTGGGCTTGCACACTCTGCAAGCTGAAGAACTGGAGTTACGAAAGGGTCAAGCAAATGATTGCTTGGAAAAGTTACGGCAGGCTCTCGGTCATAAAGCGATAATTTACCGTCAACATTTCCGAAGTGCAGATTCCACATGGACAGGAACCAGGTCAAAGCAGGAGGCTCTACGATGTCGTATCAAAATAGAGAAGTGTGTCCGAAGGTATCAAAGGGCAAGGGGTTCGATGCAGAGACTAGGGGCTGATGAAGATACTCTGAGGACGATTTATCAAGACATTCAGCCACACCAGCTCAGTGTGGACAAGGAAGTGACGGAAGAGAACAGATATGGGCAGGGATCAGACAGACTGGCTTGGTTTTGGAGAGTCAACAACGGTCATGATTCGCAGGAAGATGTGTGGATGGATGAATGTAAGTCATATCTAATATGCCTATTTTCTGCAGTGACAGGTATTAGTCTACAGGGTAAATTGGTTGAAAGCTAAGGCTAGATGGCAAAGGTGGGAGGAGGAGTTGAGATTGGTCCAACACGAAATGGGTTGGACAGTGAGTTGGTTTAAATACAGGATGGAAGAATGGGACCAAAGATACCGACAAGCTACAAAGCCTGGTCATCAAGCTTATGCACATCGACAGGTGCTCTTGTGGGGAAGATTTGCATTGGATGCTGAAAATTCATTCAAAGACAAGATGATTGTAGTCGTTTAACAGTCTTTGCTATTATAATATCAAAGACTTATCTAGCCAATATATGATAGTTATGGTGGTCAGGATCACTGCCTACACGTCATACTCTAGAGCTGGCCCATTTATACTTGCAGATAGTACAATTTGAATGACTAACTCTCAAGTGATAGTACTAAAACCAACATCTTTCTTGATAATACTTTGTCTAAGGTATTAGCCTGGAGATGGCTCGGCTGGCTCTGGTATCAATGTCTGAAGTATCGGCCTGCCTGCTTGTACATACCTTGGTCCTGATCCGGCCAGCTCTGTTATCAATGTCTGAGGTATCGGCCTGCCTGCTTGTACGCCCCTTGGTCCTGATCCGGCCGACTCTGTTATCAATGTCTGAAGTGTCGGCCTGCCTGCTTGTACACAACATGGTCCTGATCCGGCCGACTCTGTTATCAATGCCTGAGGTGTCGGCCTGCATTTCTGTACATGGCCTGGACATGCACCGGCCGGCGTTATTATGAATGCCTGAGGTGTCGGCCTGCTTTCCTGTACATGGCCTGGACATGCACCGGCCGGCCCTCTCATCAATACCATCAGGAAACCTACACTTTCCTTATCATTCTTGAGTTGTTTTAGATACTTGGGTTCTTGACCATGATGCTCAACATCACATAAGACATGAACACTTAAATATATTTGTATACTTACATTATCTACTGACACTGATCAACTTGCATAAGTCAAATATCCTGCTGGACTTGAGTATCTTAGAAGTGCAAGTCATGGAAAGACTTGGCCAAGTATTATACAGTTATTCAACAATGTGTAGGTTTTTCCTGATGCCCTAAGTTGTTGGCTGGTACTGATGTATGTGTGTAGGGAGCCTCACTTGGGTGGTCGGCCAGTACCAGCCCCACACCTCTGGCCAGCACCAATGTACATGTACGAGCAGTGGTCGGCCAGTACCAGCCCCACACCTCTGGCCAGCACCAATGTACATGTACGAGCAGTGGTCGGCCAGTACCAGCCCCACACCTCTGGCCAGCACCAATGTACATGTACGAGCAGTGCAGTGGTCAGCCAGTACCACCCCCACACCTCTGGCCAGCACCAATGTACATGTACAAGCAGAGGTCGGCCAGTACCAGCCCCACGCCTCTGGCCAGCACCAATGTACATGTACGAGCAGTGGTCAGCCAGTACCACCCCCACACCTCTGGCCAGCACCAATGTACATGTACAAGCAGAGGTTGGCCAGTACCACCCCCACACCTCTGGCCAGCACCAATGTACATGTACAAACAGTGGTCAACCAGTACCACACTCACTCGGCCAGTACCACCCTCACACCCTTGGCCGGAGCACCAATATACATGTATAAGCAGTGGTCGGCCAGTACCACACTCACACCGCTGGCCAGCACCAATGTACATGTATAGGCAGTGGTCAGCCTGTACCCACATATATAGACAGCCTCACCTGAGTGGTTGGCCAGTACCACTCTCACACCCTTGGCCGGCACCAATGTGCATGTACAGGCCGGTGCTGGTTGGTACACATTCTACAGCCATTTGGCACATCCGGGGCACCACTTCTACATAGGGTTATGACTGAAGTATGTGCAGATGTGTGTACCTATCACACATGGCATCAGCGGGAAGGGCTATACGTGAGAAGAGAGATATAGCGGATTGCATGGTGAAGCTGTCCAGCACTATACTTTTCAACAGAGTAAGTGGGACTTAGTAGAACCGCTCGGTGCCGTCGGAACTTGTACACAACAGCTCAAGCGTAAGCTGCTCCAAACCAGGCATACGTCTCAGAACTGACAGGAGCTGCGGCAGAGTAGGATCCGGCTGAAAGGTAGATTCCATCCGGCTCACATGTAGAGTTCGAAGCCCACTGAAAATACACGTCGAGCTGAAGTTACATTCCATAAACTTGACGCTCCGAAGTTGGGGTGCTCGTCCTTGAAAAATGTTGTCTGATATGCGCCTGACGGTTCCTCATCGAGCACGCCCCACGGCTGAGAATTTGAATGCTTGAAGTAACGGTGCGGGCTGCGATGATAAGCAGTCAAAAATGCAATTGAAACCCAATGGGGATGAGCGCAATTGGAGGACTTTAATTCTAGGTACTATCACTCCTGGGGTTCTGCAACATTTTCAATAAATCTTTTGTAACTCCTCAACCACATCATATTTTCTTCTACAGATTTGCACCATTATAGATTCATAGCTGCTCTATATGAATCTGATTTTTTCTGATTTTAAGGATTTTGTGGTGGAGTGTCGGATGAAGGCCGAGAAAATTCAGGGTCTGACTGGTATTCTGCAAAACATGGTCACGTCGTGTCACACATCGGCACAGTAGCGGCTTTCACTTGGAGGAGATTGAATTTCTTACACACTCTCCTATCTGCTGTCACGCTTTCATACATGTCGTCAATCCTCTGTCTATAGCATCTTAAAACAAGAGAATGGCCTCTATCGAAATTGTGTTCTGACACCCTGACGAGGTGTTTGATATGCTCCGGGTGTAACTTTTTGAATATCTCTCTAGGATCTATGGGATCTGGATCATTTATGATTATACAAGGTTGCAAATCACCACTATTCTGTCTCTCGCAGCTGCAACACTCAAGAAAATTTTATTCTACTTGGACAATACATCATCTCTAAGTAGCCTACATACACATGAATTTTTTCGAGGTGATTCAAGCAGCGCATTGAGGTGTTTTGAACATTTTGCATATTACATGCCAGTTGCAGATTCCCAGGAGTGATAGTAGCTGTGAAAGAACTTCCCTCACATGGTCGTATAGCAAGGGCGGTACACTGCATGTGATGACCAAAGCAGCTTTCTTCGACCTCTCAAGCATGACGGCTGACCAACGAGCAGAGACACAATCGATGTATGCCCACAGAGTCGTGCACTCAAGGGCGACTTGGGACCAATGCCTGCAGACGTGTGTGACTATCACACTAGCAGGAACACGACAGCGGGATGCGCCCCTAAAAATCTTAACAGTCTCCTCTTCGACGATGTATGTAAAGATAGTCGCCAGAACCTCAGGTAGGATGTAAGATATACCTGCGAGAGCATTCCCGCGAGAGCGAAGGACACGCAAGGACTCAGTTATTGCAACCATGTCTTAGTCGAATGTAGCTATGTTTTGTGGAGGTGGGTGCGACACTGCTCGATGAGGGTGGTCCCTCTTCTAAGAATAGCACCTAGGGAAGCGGAAAGTGTCATCTTGGAGGACTTGACAGAGTAATCAGTATCAGTAGAGTCTATACGGAATCTCAAAAAGAATACCTCTCGTTTTCGAAGAGCTCAGAGTCAAGCAGTTTGAAGCAATATGATTGTCTCCTGCGTCAACTGCTGACCTAATACAGACTTGATGGTACATCGCGTCGGAGATCCAGCCTTTACCGCGTACCTAACATTTCTTCGAAGAAAGCTACAACACACTTTCAGTCAAAAACGTCACTCCTGGGATGACGCACATAGTGCATCAACAAGCGCCTGGTACCTTTTCCCACGTGTGGAAAAAACCATGTACAGTAGACTTGCTCATAATGCATAAATAAATTAAATAAAAACAAATCCGTAAAAAATCATTTTTTGATGCACAAAACTATCCATTAGCAGCAATATCTGGACCAGGTACATTACTATCAATGGGTCGCTGTGTGTGTCCGAAAATAATTGTGTCCTGATTTGTTATGAATTTTTATGCATTATGCATTATGAGCAAGTCTACTGTAGGTCCTTGTAGGTCCGACCTCAACGATCATCTGTACCAGTCATTATTAGCAGCAGGATGAGGCTCTCTATTCTGGCATTTATTGCATTGTCACTGCAACCTGCTACTTCCAGCAACAATGGACAGAGTACCTGTTCCTGCAACGAACGTGTAGTATTAGAGACGGCCACTGAGGGAGGTATGTCGCACGACAAACTTTTGAAGATTGTGTTTAACCCAGGCAAAGGATGGGGGTTATTGAAGTGTGAGTGCAGCCATGGCTACTGTTTTCGAATCATTTACTAATACAGTAGACTTGCTCATAACGCATAACGCATAAAAATTCATAACAAATCAGGACATAATTATTTTCGGACACACACAGTGACCCATTGATAGTAATGTACCTGGTCCAGATATTGCTGCTAATGGATAGTTTTGTGCGTCAAAAAATGATTTTTTATGGATTTGTTTTTATTTAATTTATTTATGCATTACAGTACACTATCTCATAATGCATAATGCTGGGACCCCCTTCACCACTATGCATTATGAGATTTATGCATTAGTACATATGTCACGCTCGTGACAAGTTGTGACACCGTATGTGTGTGATAGAGCATCCGAGTCACCAATGGAGTATATATCTAATGAAAGTAAGCATCTATTGTAGTCTGTGTCGAGTGTAGAAGCTCCTCATGTCGCAGCTCAGCACGGAAAAGACGGATCTGTTTCAACAGCTCAAGTGGAAGTGTTGAATCAGCATTTCCGAACTGGAGGCAAGCCCCTTCAAGCCGCTGACACAGTGCAAGTGTTTCCGCACGGGAAACCTCTGGTTTGGCATCCTCTTCTTCATTGGACTCAACCTCAATCACCTCACCGCTTTTCTCTGCTATCTCCCGGTTCACTGCAGCAACAATATCCTTATCTCCACCTTCAAACCCCAAATCTCCAACTTCCTGTTCTTCAGCCGGCTCAAGAAACTCGTCCAAAGACAGCGGCCTCCCAAAAATGCGATTACGAGTCATCAAATCATGGAGAGAGGTGGTGACTTCATCCTCGAGGGCTGTGAGTTGAGTGAGAAGAGGTCAGCGAGCGGGAATTCAAATTTTCAGGCCGGTTCGGTGAGAAGCTGCTTTCTCGAGTTGTTCGACTGCGCTTGTGGCTGTGTCAGAGTCCCCTTCCGCATCCATCACAGCCTTAAAAGCAGGTCTCCAATCACCATCGACATAACGAGTGCCGAGGATTTCTTTGATGCGTGCCTCTGCATCAGGCAATGACATCTCGGTTACGGCAAAATCTCAAATAACATGCCAAGCGGCTGGGTCTGCATGTGGTAATTGACTCGGAGAGGATGGTAAGGTTTCAGAATTTAGTGGAGTGTCTCTAGTGTAATGTATGACCGAGATCAATGATGCAAGCGAGAAATAAAATTGACATATGGCTGAATTTGGGTGTGATCCCAGCAATTCTTAATTGTCATTGATAAGACTCCTCTCCATGCGGTGCGAGCCATCAACATCCCTTCAAGGATATTGATTTTGTAAATGTCACGTTCACCTGCTTCATCGAGATCAAGTGCATGTGCACAGAAATTGCGGCGGTACAGTGCCTTGAAGCAGTGGATGATTCCCACATCGCAAGGCTGCACAAATGGTGTCATATTAGGCTCAAAAAATTCGAGCTGCACATTTGTTGGCTCGAAAGATATTGTGTGCGCGGAGAAATTGTCCACAAATAGACACACATGTTGATTCTCACGGCGCATCTTGGAATCAAATTTCTTAACCCATCTGTACACAGGTATCCAGTCAGTACTTGATTGATGATGGAATCTAAACTAAGTCTCTTACTCTTCAAAGAGGATAATTGTCATCCAGGCCTTCTTGTTGTTGCGATAATAGAATCCGCGCTGCTCGGGTGACAATTTCTTAAAACATTGGGGTTTCTTAGCCTTCCCAATGTAGATTGCCTCGAATTTCTCACTTCCATCGGCATTGCAGGCAAGACCGATAGTTATGCGGAATTTCTCTTTTTTCTTCCCACTCATTTGCTTTGTTGAAAGGCCACAATCTGGTGGAGCACTACAGTGATTGAGCAGTGAGCTTGGGTGAAGAAGTAAGCTCAAGGGTTCAGACACTTACAAAGGAAAGAAACTCATTTCGTCAAAATTCCATCAATCTCAAGGTGCGAATTCTGATAAGATTTCTCTACATTGTTTTTGTTCAACTTCAACAGCATCAAGGTCAACTGACCCCGCTTCCCCATGCCGTCGATGCTCACGAATTTTGTAAGCCTTACAAAATGGTGTCAGCCACCCATCCCCTGAGAGCTGTTCCTCCTCTGGCACTTCAAACAACTCTTCAAATCTCTGTCGCTTTTCCTTCAGCATTGATCCATTGACTTGCTCTCCTTTCTCCTCCATGTGCCTGACCCACAAAAATAGTGCCCTCTCGACATCAGGTCTAGTTACAATACGTGGCCGTTTCGATGACAAAGCATTTGGATTGTCATTGATGCGTGCTTCCAAAACTGAACGTTCCCTTAGCTTCCGCGATAAAGTTGATTGTGTAAAAATCAAAGCCCCTGTCTGGAGGCTCTTGAAGTGATTCACAATGTCATATTGTGAGACTGTTGGGTGTGCATCAATGTATGCAAAAACCATCAACCAGTCACTGAGAGTGAGGTTTTGACGTGCTGTGCGCACCGCCGGTTGTGCTGAAGTCACCGGAGTATTTTTGACCTTTGGTTTTTTTTGCTGTTTCTGGTATGGTGGGGGTGTGTCTCGAGGTTTGCGTTTCCGAGCAGACTCGGACATGGTAGATGGGGTAATTGAGGTTGGTTCCTTTGACGACGTAGCATGAATAAATGCATATGCTGACCCGAACAAGATCATTGACCGGCCAAAAATGCTATCTCATAATGCATAATGGTCCCGTAGGTCTATGCATTATGCATTATGCATTATGGTTCAATTTCTCACTGGCCCACGGTGGGACCTTCCAAAGTTGATGCATTATGAGATAGTGTACTGTATGAGCAAGTCTACTGTATTAAAAATGATCAACAGCGTTTCTCGACAAGCCATTACAGGTCGCGGACGGATTATACGGTCACATTGATCACCTACTCAGTAATGAAGGCTCTGCCTTTAGCTTGACAGGAAAACTTGATTCTTTGTCTGCTTCAGCGCACACACTGTACAATGGATTGGAATTTCCAAACATAGGAAAATCTGTTTGGGACAAAGCCATAGAGCTCAGTCCAAATATCCAAGGGTATCCAGAAAAACTCCTTCAATATGTCATGGCAGTCTATCCCTCCGAGAAGATATCGGAGTTCAGGATGTCTATGGATAACGTTGCCAGCACGGCTACCGCACTTCACCAAGCCTTCAAAGGCGCTGTAAGGCTGAGTGTGAGTTCGACAGGGAATTGTGAACGAAACGATGCAAAAACAGGGGATGAGTTTTGATAGTATCGAGACGGGTTGGAAAACGATTGAGACAGAGACTTTCTGTGAGGCTTTCGGTCGTGCTTGGAGCGGGGATCTGACTCTAGGATTCGCTGTAGGTATGAGTGTACATGGGCGATATATATACGTTTTCGAGTACTTGACTAGGCCGGAACGAGAGCAAGGAGCATATGGCGAGGTGAAAATACTTCGGTGAGACAAGGGTATCGTGAAGTCTGAGCACAAGGTATAGTAATGAAAGAGAATGGAGAAGGGAGATGAAAGGAATGTATCCACGTAACTCAGATGCGAAGAGTTGCGCTCTTCGCATCAATGAGTCACGTGGACGACTGCGACCGCGTGGTTCGTTCGTCTTCATTTTGAAGCTTGGTCGGCGTGTAGAGAATATGGAATCCTTACAGCGCCGCAGAAGAACGTGGCATTCCTCTCGACTCGGTATCAGAAGAACTTGGAAATAGGTTCCGTGCTCTATTTGAAGAGCTTAAAGAACAGTTTCCGCCACCCGGGGAGGCTTCTGGTCACGAGAACCGTACGGTCATGATCACTACGGTGCTTGACCGCATCGAGGAGAGTTTTCTACAGGTCGCCATCAACCGCGGAATGAGCGAGGAAGTCTTGAAAAGTCACTGCAGTTCTCTCAAGTCTGGTGTTCAACATATCGTGGTCACCATTGGTACGTCACGAGTGATTCACTATTCCGGAACATTGACAAGCCAATATCAAATGATACAGGGGACCTTTATGAACAGCATCCCGAGCTCGCGTGGACCCTCTCGTGCATTGCGACTGGTGCAATATTTTCCCAGGGGATTCTTCTCACAATTCTCCGCGTATTTGGTTTGGGGGCATTGGGACCAATCAAAGGTACATTTTTGTACGACCGCGGCGCTGAGCAGCCCACTGATATGATGTTTTAGGCACAGCTGCTACGTGGTTGCAAGCGTGGTTATTTGGCCCCGCCGTCCCGAGGGGTAGCTGGTTTGCGGTGCTTCAGCGTCTTGCTATGACAGGTGCAAAGCTTTAAAGCTAGAACTTCTCTAAATATCATACCCTACTTTGTACTAACGTCTGCAAGTGACAACTTGTTATACGACATGTGCCTCTGTCTGATCACCTGGCCCAGAAATTGCTTATTGTGGCTAGATGTTGTGAGCTGCGCCCATGGCAGGATCAACGGCCTCCTTAAATTTGAATTTAATAGTAGTCATTCAGGATGCTATTGACGGACAATGGATCCCTGATGAGTCGGTCGTCTGAAAGAGTTGTGCCCACTGAAAGATATGAAATGAAGAGCCTGAAACGAAACAGGGAGACCTAGGGAGTTAGATGTTGGATCGGAATATGGGATGAGTGAGCCCGTTACATGTCATCCTAGTCATTTGGAGACTTGGGAAGAAACGAGTGAATGTCGACGAAAATTGAAGTGATGAATGGACGCGTCCGAATGAAGGATCAATCGACCGAACTTTCATCTGTGAACAATCACTACGCGCGAGGGTAGGAAGTTATACCATCATCATTATCGTGGCTCTCATAACCTAAGATCACGACGAACGATGAAATACATTTGGTTGCGTGGCCGAATCATGTAGTTCCGAAAATATTTATGTCGATAACAAGTGAGAAGATGAAAAACGCAGAACTCTAAATCTATGGAATAAATCGGAATGTATGCATCACGTCGTCTTGACCTTCTGTCTACGTTGTTGAATGTCTTCTCTGGTCATGCGCGTACCAAGGAGGGCGTCCCAATGGACGAAGAAAGGAGTCGAAAAATTGGACTTGATACCGACGGCCTGTAGAGATCATCAACGCTGTTACTTTTTTTCGAGAACAGACGGAAGGAGCATACCTGATGATGTATGTCATGGTAGTCTGCATTATTTCCGCTCATCATATGGAAGGGGTCGAAGGGGAAGTTGTAACCGCAGTGATCGTCGACAGTCTTGCATGTGACGAACGCGAAGAAGAACATGGACTGTCGAACGGAAAGGTGTGTGATGCGCTCTGCAATGGCTGTACCTAGGCTGTCCACAAAGAAACCCTCGACAGGATGGTTGTATAATGCCCCGAACGCATAGGGGACGTAGAGTCTGTGGTGCATGGAGTGGATCTTCGTGTAGAAATACTTATTCATGTGCATCAAGCGGTGGAAAAAGTATTGCCAAGTGTCGACGATGAACCTGGAAAGGCATCAGGGGGAGTCAAGACAAACTCCGAATAGCACGTACATCGCGAATAAGATCTGCGCTGCTGGAATTCCCCACCAGTACAGCCAATGGGTCATCTCAGGTCCCCATAGCTCCAAGAATCTTGCCCCTGTCTCCTCACCCAGGATATGTATCACGACGGAGACCGACGTTCTTCCCAAGTCCTCCATCTCGCTCTGACACCGCGCAACCGAGATTTCAGGGGGCTCTGTCAACCATGCTAAACCCAACATAGTTTGCATCATATGCTGGAGTATGGCAGCCCATACGACCTCCCAGCGCGTCGCCAAATTCCTAGACTTGACCTCCTCTGACTCGTGAATGCGGTATTTATCGAACCATTTCCACCGAGAGATGTCAAGACAGTGGAACATTAGAGACATGGACCAAAAGCGACCACGGGCGCGGCGACTGCGACATAGATGTCTGGACTGCCTAGGCTGTCGAATATGTTTTGGCAGAGAAAGAAGTAGAAGGGAATTTTGATTGGGGGAAGGCATACAGTTTCGCCGGTCATGAAGGATGGGCATGTTGAGTTGATTGCTGTTGAGGAAAACGCTCCTCCGAAGAAAAGGTGGAATAGTTCATGCATTAAGTAGCTTGTCGCGAGGGATGCAAGGGGATGCAGTGGCACGTTCAGGGCTTGAAGGTTCTATAAGTAATTAGGATTATAGCTTGGGGGAATATCTCCCCAGGTTCTCCGTGCCAGCTACTGGCAATGAATGGACGCTGACTCACCGTTGGGCACTCCGCTGGCATCACTATTTACAATGGTACCGCGGCGCCAATTTGCCTCCTAGGCGAGTCATTCATTCTGTATGAGGGTCGTCGAACAGCACATATTCCTTCCCGCCAAGCAAATGTATGTTGTTGTCATTTCACCGTGGACCGTGGTTGCGCGACAGCATTACCATATGCGTGACGTGAAGGCAGACACGTATGTGTTCGCTGCATATTTGTCTCAGAGTTGACAGCAGCTGCAACAGAGTAGGATAACAAGCAGGCCCTATTCTTCTTACATCTAAAATTTGAAGCCCGCTGAAAACAGACGACATCCAGTTGAATGTGCATTGCATAAGCTCAACGTTCCGAAGTTAGGGCGCTCGTCCTGGGAAGATGGCATCCAACATGGGCGTGATGTCTGCTCGATGATGGTTTACCAGCTTCGTGAATTTGAATGTGTGAAGTAACGGTGCGGGCTGCGATGATAAACTATCCAAGAGTCACCCTGCTGACATGTTCCTGAGCATGTTGTGGCAGTGGGAGTATTGAGCCCGTTGTTGCTGGCGAGGCACATCGAGTAGAAGGTATTTGTCCAGCCCAAACTGTCTGAGTTCTCAGACTCAACGAATGTCATCCTTTCTGGGCTTGCAGTAAATGCAAAACAGCACCATTATTTGGTAATGATTGAATCAACTCACTTGACATATAATGAGAGAGAATCCTCAACTGCAGTTTCTCCGTGCCAGACAATTATATGTCCTCGTCTGACTGCCTGGCCCGGAAACTCCTGGCTAGATGTTGTAGCTATGCAGCCTACACCCATAGACACAGGATCAATGGGAAAGAGTTGTTTGAATGTGATGGTAGTCATTTCAGGATGTTTTTGACGGACAGTTGATTCCTGGCAAGTAAGATTGACAGGACGGTCGTCTGAAAGAGTTGACCTAGCACTTCAAGTTGCCATGCACACTGTAAGACACGAAATGAAGGATCTCGAAACGAAGCAAGGAGTGGGGAGTTAGACCTGGATTGGAATATGGAAAGAGTGAAGCCATTCCATGTTGTCCCAGTCGTGTAGAGACTTGGGGAAGAAACGAGTTGCACGTGAACGTCGACAAAAATTGGAGTGAGGTCAATGACGCATCGGAATTCAAACTCTGATAAAGGATCAGGCCTCAGGCCTCAGGCCTGATCAGGGCGCTTCCTAAGTAGTAAACGGCCAGCTGCTAGCCACAGTCACGAGGAGAGGTTTATTAAATTATTTTGCGGTCGAACTGAAGCACTGGCACGTGATCCGACGCGAAACAAACAGAGGCTTGCGAGGATCGGACGCGAGTTAAACTGAGGCCTGGGGAATGCGAAATTGTCTTACGAGTGTTCTCGACAATACCATGCCAAAACGCGAAAGGGAGCGGTGGGTGGTTACAAGCAAATGCACGAGTGGCTGGCGGTGACGAGAAAGACTAAGAACATGTCTGGCGTAAGGCCACTTGATTAGTACCAATTTAGTAGTATGTTCGCGAGCTCACGACTAACTAACACTGCACCCAGTACCGAATTTTCGAATGTGAACACGAGCTAAGGTCACTACGCGAAGGGGGAAGGAAGTTATACCATCATCATTATCATACCTCTCGTAACCTAGGATTATCATATACAGCAAGAAGCGTGACGAACGATGGAATACATTTGGTTGCGTGAGTCGTGTGGTTCCGAAAATATTATGTCGATAAAATGTGAGAAGACGAGAAATGCAGGAAGTCAAACTCCAAATCCATGTGATAAAATCGGGATGTATGCATCACGTCGTCTTGACCTTCTGCCTACGTTGTTGAATGTCTTCTCTGGTCATGCGCGTGCCAAGGAGGGCGTCCCAATGCACAAAGAAAAGCGTTGAAAAATTGGACTTGCTACCGGCAGTCTGTAGGCATCATCAACACTGTTGCTAGTTTCGAGAATCGACGATTATAAAGGAGCATACCTGATGATGTATGTCATGGTAGTCTGCATTATTTCCGCTCATCATCTGGAAGGGGTCGAAGGGGAGGCTGTAACCCGAGTGGTCGTCGACAGTCTTGCATGTACTGAACGCGAAGAAGAAAATGGACTGTCGAATGGAAAGGCGCGCGAGGCACTCTGCAACGCCTGAACCAAGGCTGTCTAGCAAGAAGCCCTCGACAGGATGGTTGTATAATGCCCCGAACGCATATGGGACGTAGAGTCTGTGGTGCACGGAGTGGATCTTCTTGTAGAGATACTTGTTCGTGTGCAACAAGCGGTGAAGGAAGTATTGCCAGGCGTCGGCGATGAACCTGAAAGGCATCAGGGGGGGTCAAGACAGACTTCAAATAGCACGTACATCGCGAATAAGATCTGCGCTGCTGGAATTCCCCACCAGTACAGCCAATGGGTCATCTCAGGCCCCCGCAGCTCCAAGAATTTCAACCCTGTCTCCTCACCCAGGATACATAACACGATCGAGACCAACGTTCTTCCCAAGTGCTCCATCTCGCTCTGACACTGAGCAACCGAGATTTCAGGGGACTCAGCCAACCATGCTAAACCTAGCACAGTTTGCGTTATTTGCTGGAGTATGACGGCCCACGCAACCTCCCGAGGCGTCACCAGATTCCTAGACTTGACCTCCTCCGACTCGTGAATGCGGTATTTATGGAGCCATTTCCAGCGAGAAATGTCAAGACAGTGGAATATGAGAGACATGAACCAATATACGAACACCGGTGTAGCAAGTGAGACGTAAATGTCGGGAATGCCGTCAAATAGGTTTTGGCGGAGGGAGAAGTAGAAAGGAATTTTGATTGGGGGAAGGCATACAGTTTCACCGGTCACGAAGGATGGGCACGTCGAGTTGGTTGCTGTTGAGGAAGACGCTCCTTCGAAGAAAGGTTGGAAGAGTTCATGCATTGTAGCTTGTCGAGACGTATCTGCAGAGGCACGTTCAGGGTTCGAAGGTTTTATAAGTAATTATGATTATGACTTGGGAGAATGTTTCCCCAGTTTCTCCGTGCGTTGCGTCGGTGCGCGGCTGTAGTTTGACATCGCACTGATTTTTCGATATATTGATGTTGATTGTTGCAGCGAGCATACTAGTAGGCAGTGCTACTAGGACCCCTGAATATAGGCGGGGAGGCCAGCTGACGGTTATAGACGGTTATCCGGACAGATTTGGCCCAAAATTGAGTCCGCCAGATGTCATCCAGACGGGAAATCCACTTTTTGGTCGAATCCCAGAATGCGGTAGCTGGGGGTGTAGACAGGTGTAGACCTGATATATTGTCCGGACATATGTGCCGATGATCAACCGTCCATGTCCAAGTTCGACCTAGTTGAAGTTCTAACGACAGAGCAACATGTACACTTGTTTGACTTTCTAGATCTTCTTCTTTCTTGATTCAACTTGATTGCATTAGCAAACGGCTGTAAATCTGAACTGTCAACCTCCTCGCGTCAGATACTCAAAGTTCAATGGATTGAATTCAACATCATTTACCCCGTAATATTTCTTCGAAGAAAGCTCTACGACACGTTCAGTCGAAATTGTTACTCCTGGGACGCAGATATGATGAGATTTCGCCTGGTGTCCTCCCTCCACTGTGGCGGTTGTGGTATTTTCTTCGCGTTTGCCTACCTGGAGCACTACCAATGCCAATGTCCCAGCGTTATCATATCTAATGATTATGGGAGGGGTGATACCATCTCTAACTGCGACGCTGGAACAGGTCGGGCGCCGGCTGGGTCTTCTCCGAAATGCTCCGAGTCATGACCATGACAGGCGAATCCAACCAAGCACCAGACTCTTCTACCATTCCTACTATGCCACAATTTCAGGATGAAGGCTCTCCAGAAGATGTTTTCGTATTTTCTTCGCACTTTGTATCAAGTTCGACCCATCTCAATTGCGGTATCCCTCACAAGCCAAAAGGGACTACTAAACATCCTTATGTTGTAAGTAATACACCGCTGTCCGCCTATGATATGGAAGTACAGTACAGGTTGGCTCTGTTCCAAGGTAATTTCTAGTGGCGAACATTCTATATTAACATTTGCATGTTATCTGTCAGCACACCTACGTCGACGGTTTAAGGAAATCAGTCGTCATTTTCACGTCTTGCGTGGCTCTGGTACTGCGTAGTTGCCACACGTTCTCGTCCCCATTTTGTTCGTTCTCGTTCAAGGAAGACTCTCGCCACCGAAAACACGAGGCAATGAAACGATTTCCGCCACTTACACTATCTTCAAGTTGCTGTTCCATAAACCGACACTGGAATGTGGCGTACTAGGTTGTCCAAACTGCATCTCATCGCATAGGTGCAGAGGTTATAAGGATGTACGTGCAGTCTATTCCTCCCATCATCCTGATATTACTCTTCATGTGTACGCGTATCTTTAAAGCTCGACATGCATGCGGCTGCCCCGCACCCCTTCTACGAATTGGACCCGACTACAGAACTCACGAGGGACCTTATACACTCGTAAGACATCCGTTCTCCTTTTAGTCGCTAATTTGATTGGAGGACTTCGTTACGTGCAGGACTGTCTTCGTAGCAATTGTAAGCGGAGCACATTTCACACCATCCGCGTCCATGACTGCAGGTATTGTATAAACGAGTTAGTACTTTGTTTAAGCACCAGCTGCGGCATAACAGTGAAATTCAACAGGATGCAGTACGAGACGGAAATACTGGCGGAATCATGTAATGCGATAGCCTGTGGCACACGTCTCTAAACATTGTCTTCGTCGCAATCCTGTCCAGGTCCATTTTGCCGCATCTGCCTTGTCTCGCAATGTCCTTTCGCCTTTCGTTTCAATTCCCACTCGATCTTCGCGCTTTTCCGACCTTCGTTATTGCGGGAAAAGGGGATGCTATCAACTTAGCCAGGAACACGGTTTCGAGTATTCGACGTCCACAGTAACTATGTCGGCGGCCCGCAACAAAGTGTCCATGTCCATGTTTTGTTTTGTTTAATCCTATTTATTGTCACTCTAGACTAGCTTAATGTCGACAGTACATACTGTAGTGTCCATCCTTCTCTGACATATCACATCCTACTTCATACTTCTACCTGAAAGCGAAAGCGCTGTATATAGTATGTGTTCCTGTCAGCCAGCTGTTGACGACCTGAACCTCAAATTTCTCTATTCACCGTTGTTGCTAGAGTGGTGGGCTGCGCCTATGATATCGCAGGATCAATGGGAAAGAGTCCTTGGCCTGCTTGAATGTTATAGTAGACATTCAGACGGACAGAACGTTGAATCCTAGCAAGTCATGGGGTATGATAGACAGCACGGTCGCCTGAAGGACTTAATAATATTAATGCAGGTTTCAAAGGACGCCGCGACAGGCCGCGACACCCATTTGTGAACATTTTTGCGTAGGGTACAGGCAGGTACCTACCCGCATACCCATCAAGAAAAGCGGTGACATCTATGTAGCTTAGCATCCGCACTAAAAATATAGAACCACCAAACCCTGATATTGTCGCGTAGCTAAATTATAACCCATCAAGGAGCTCTGGGCCTGGATACGAGGCACAACACAGCATATGAAGACCCCATGGCCCGTATACTGAAAATGTAGATCTGTCGTCGATGTAGCAGTACGAAAAACTGCATGGATTCTCTCGATCTC
Organism: Suillus paluster; assembly: GCF_016628075.1. Lineage (NCBI taxonomy): Eukaryota > Fungi > Basidiomycota > Agaricomycetes > Boletales > Suillaceae > Suillus > Suillus paluster. The sequence goes on along the minus strand of NW_024537704.1, from coordinate 57,459 downwards.
TTGATCAAAGGTGAACTGTTGTTGTACCATCTGGATTCTGCGGATCTTGGTAAAAACTGCGTAGAATATAGGACATCCTTGAATAATTGCATGAGGATCAGATGAAGTTTCGTCAAATACTGTATTACTGTCATACGCTCCAGGAATTCTACCCTATTGCTTGTTATCCCGGTCAGTTACAAACTTGAGAAGAGACTATTTAACGTCGACGACGCCGGAATTCGAGCTCTGACAGAAGATTACGAGTCGCGCCCGATTCTGTTGTTAGTGGGGGGACGTTCATATGCGAACAGGGGCCAATACTTATCACTGCGCGAGGGGGGAGGGGGAGAAGGAAGTGAGATCACTATCATTCACATTATCGTAGCTCTCGTAAAGTAGGATTATACAGAAAAAGCGTGACGAACGATGAAATACACTTGGTTGCGTGGCTGAATTGTGCGGTTCCGTCGATAAACAGTGAGAAAACGAGAAATGCAGGCACCAAATCTCTATGCAATGAACCGGGATTAATAAATCAAGTCGTCTTGACCTTCTGTCTACGTTGTTGAATGTCTTTTCTGGTCATGCGCGTGCCAAGGAGGGCGTCCCAATGGACGAAGAAAGGCTGCGAGAAATTGGACTTGATCCCGATGGTCTGCAGGCATCATCAACGCTGTTACTGTTTTCGAGAAAAGATAGTTATAAAAGAGCATACCTGATGATGTATGTCATGGTAGTCTGCATTATTTCCGCTCATCATCTGGAAGGGGTCGAAGGGGAAGTTATAACCGCAGTGATCGTCGACAGTCTTGCATGTACTAAACGCGAAGAGGAAAATGGACTGTCGAACGGAAAGACGTGCGAGGCACTCTGCAACGCCTGAACCTAGGCTGTCCAGCAAGAAGCCCTCGACAGGATGGTTGTATAATGCCCCGAACGCATATGGGACGTGGAGTTTATGGTGCACGGAGTGGATCTTCTTGTAGAGATACTTATTCGTGTGCATCAAGCGGTGAAGCAAATATTGCCAGGTGTCGACGATGAACCTGGAAAGGCATCAGGGGGAGTCAGGACAGACTTCGAATAGCACGTACATCGCGAATAAAATCTGCGCTGCTGGAATTCCCCACCAGTACAGCCAATGGGTCATCTCAGGCCCCCGCAGCTCCAAGAATTTCACCCCTGTCTCCTCACCCAAGAGACGTATCACGACGGAGACTAACGTTCTTCCCAAGTCCTTCATCTCGCTTTGACACCGCGCAACCGAAATCTCAGGGGACTCCGTCAGCCATACTAAACCCAACATAGTTTGCGTTATTTGCTGGATTATGACGGCCCACACGACCTCCCGAGGCGTCGCCAAATTCCTAGACTTGACCTCTTCAGACTCGTGAATGCGGTATTTATCGAGCCATTTCCAGCGAGAGATGTCAAGACAGTGGAATATGAGAGAGGTGAACCAATATGCGAGTACCGGTGCAGCGAGTGCGACGTAAATGTCGGGAATGCCGTCAAATAGGTTTTGGCGGAGGGAGAAGTAGAAAGGAATTTTGGTTGGGGGAAGGCATACAGTTTCGCCAGTCACGAAGGATGGGCACGTCGAGTTGGTTGCTGTTGAGGCTCCTCTGAAGAAAGGGTGGAAGAGTTCAGGCATATTTGTCGTGGTGGATCTGCGGTAGCTCGTTTAGAAGGTTTTAAGGATCAAGCAATGAGGATTATGGCTTGGGAGAAGATTGCCCCGGTTTCTCTGTTTTAGCTGGCAACTTCGCTGGCACCGCTGCTTACTATGGTGCCGCCGGCGCCAATCATTGTCCTATCCTGCTGTATTAGGGTCATCGAAACAGCACAGGTTCCGGCCTTCCCGCCGAGAAAATGTGAATAGCTAGTGTTGCTATTTTACGGACCGTCGTTGTGCAACATCATGATGATCAATTACAGCCATTTTCAAATGTAATGGTACTGGCACCTCAATGTAAAACAAAATGATAACATAGACCACAAAAGGACTTGAAGACTCGAGTTGTAGTACCGTGAGTCCGTGACGTCTCAGATCTCAGCTTCTGAATCTTCTACGACATGGGTTGTGACCCGAAGACTTTCAAAAGTGCAGAGTTCATCAATGACTCCGATAGCTCGGATGACGACGGTAGCGTCCTTGATATCTCATCAACATCTTCCGATTCCGATAGCTCAGGGTCATCAACGGCATCCGGATCGGGGGCAAAATGGAGGTCTTCGAGATTGAAAACGCGTGGACGACCAGTGTATTGGCTCTTTGGCTTGACAACATTGCCAGTCTCGTTGTAGAGCTTCTTGATTCTATAGAATGTCATGCAGGAGAAGCCAACACAGTCAAGGATCTCACTGAGTCTAAGAATTCTTTGTTCATGCAGGCGAATAACTGCGAGCTTCAAATCGGACGAGATCTTTCTGTTGCCCATGATATTGATGATTGTGGTATGCAAGTCTTGTAAAAATTACGCTAAGTCCTTTTCGGTCTAAATATCGCGCGACTGATTATCGACGCGATTCCTCGGAGGCAGACGCGTATGCTGTATACACGTGACTTGGACAACATTTCGCAAACACCCCGGCCTTAGTACCCGCACTAGCTAGCTTCTTCGAACTTGATTTCAAGCTTCAAGTTGCACAGATGCAGCTTCGTGTCGCTCGAGCCCTTGAACATACGTCGTCGATCAGGAAAATCTGTAACAACGTTTACGGTGCCACTTCTTATGATCTTGAAACTTGAGATCGCCGGGTGCAGTACTTAGAATGAGCTGCGATATTTGATTGGAGGTTGATGGTGTTGAACACGGTCGAGGTGGACTTGAGTGCAGGGATTGTGGATGTCTTTCTCTAAGCTGCGGAGGTCCATGAATTGTGCGTTTTATGCTGCCTCACTGCATTAACCTGCCTCGTGTTTCCATGACGCCTGGGATATGAGCGGTATTGCTTCCACACCCCATTAAGGCTGCAGTAAGAACGTTCCCTGTTATTATGCATGGTTTCTTCAACAGTATAACTCTCCCCGCGCCTCTGCACATGGGTGCATCTTGTATCTCCAACCGTTGTACGCCCCTCGCATCCAATTGTGATAGTGCGGTTAGTACTTCCTGGGTCTCGAATTCGGCCGTCATCCATGATAGATGACCGCATGAATCATGTCTTGTTTTTCATGTTCGAACAGTTAATCCACTGATGGATCATGCAACCTGTCCGAACGGCCACGGCTTCTGTACGTCGTTCCCCCTAGTCGCCTTCTCTATTGAAGCTGAAACATACTTCGCTTACTGTCATATCGTCTCTTTCATCCCGTCAACTCCCTTGCAAGATATGCATGTACATTGGATGCTGCTGAATTCCTCTCTTTTCTCGTGCTACTAATTCTATGATGAGGGGTTTCCACCTTCAAAGGGCGGCATTTTATCCAACACGTATGTGATGATATTTTTCAAGAGCGTCACAGCCTTGCTTCCAGCGTTCTGCTCGTCGCTCAGCACAATCCTCAACTTTGCCAACTCCCGGTCCAACTGTTCTGTTTATATTTTTTACATTTACTAACCCTTCCCAATTCTATCCCCATGGAAATTCTGCATCTCGTAGTGGTGAAACGCGGTCGTCAATTCTACTAACTTCGGCAGGCCCTCACTACAGCCTTGCGGTCAATTATTGATCTACTATAACTGCGGACGTCCGGGAAGGGAACATCATCTATCATGGAATAAATGGACCCAATCCTTCCACCGGGAACCCAAGTGTGTCACAACACCCGAGTCATTCTTTTTGTAACAAGGAACTCTGAATCATTGTCCTTTGGGACAGGGGTGTCCGACTTATAATCTACGACGCGCACCAGTGCGACCTTCTTGTTTTGGTAGCGGTACGAACACGCGAGCTCATTGTCGAGAACATTGCGTTCACTCAGAACTTCACATATTCTTTAACAATGTACATGCGTACTTGAATCACTCTGAACAATCGGCCAATATCACTACGCGAGGGGGAAAAGAAGTGATATCATCATCATTCACCACAATTATCGTACTTATATCTCATAACCTAGAATTAAACATCAAGAAGTGCAGTGAACGACAAACGGAACATTAGGTTGCGTGTCCGAATGGTGTAGTTCTGAAAAGAATTATTGGAAGAGAAAAAGAGCAGGCGAGAAATCAAGAAAACCAAATGTCTATGTGCCACAAAATCGGGATGCGTCACGTCGTCTTCACTTGTTTTCGTCGTTGAATATGCGCGTACCGAGGAGAGCGTCCCAGCGGACGAAGAAAGGCTGTGAGAAATGGGACGTGATGCCGGCGGCTTGCACGCCTCATCAAGGTATTTTCGAGGACAGACGGTAGTAAAGGAACATGCCTGATGATGTATACAGTGGTAGTCTGCATTATTTCTGCTACTAGTCCTCCGAATGCGAAGCCCACTGAAAATATACGATGTCCAGTTGAAGTTGCATTGCACAAGCTCGACGCTCTGAAGTCGGGGTGCTCGTCCTTGAAAAATAACGTCTGATATGGGTGTCACAGATGACTTCGCGGTGAGTGTGTTCGGCGACCGAGAATGTGAATATTTGAAGTAACGGTGCGGGATGCAAGGATGAGCAATCCACAATGCGACTGAGGGCTTTGATTCGAGGTAACTGTAGAAGTGATTTCCACAAGCAATGGTTCAGCGAGACCGGTGCACTGCATGTGACGATCAAAGCAGCTTTCTTCGACCTCTCAAGCATGACAGGTATCCAAGGAGCAGAGGAGCAGAGGCGCATTGAATGGATGCCCAAAGAGTTGGGAACTCGAGGGTAACTTTACGCCAGTGCCTGCAGGTGCGTGTGACGGTCACCCGAGTAGAAACACCACGACGGCGGGGTGTTCCCCCGAAAGTCTCCTCTTCTACGGTGTATGTGAATATAGTCGCGAGAATCTCGGGCGGAATGTAAGATATACAGGCGAGAGAATTCCTGCGAGTGCGAAGGATGCGAAGGATTCAATTAATGCAACCACGTCCTCATCGAACGTAACTCAGTCTTTCAATTCGATGCGGGCGCGACACCGCTCAATGAGGGTGGTCTCGCTTCTAGGAATAACATCTAGGGGATCGGAAAGCGTTATCATGGAGGTTACTGTAGGAATGATTAATCGAATCCATGCGAAATCTGATTTAGAAAAACTACCTCTCGTTGTCGAAGAGGCTGTGTGCCAGTTCCGAACACTTGCCACTTGGTCAATTTTTAAACGGGAACAAGTTGGAAGGAGATATCTCCTCTGCTGATAACACCGGATTCCCACGCTGAGAAGAGCGCGTCGGATACTTCGCAAAGTTCGGCCCATCTTACAACCTTTTTGAGAGTGCGGTATCCCTCACCAGCCAGAATGTATTACTAAACACATATCGTAAGTAATACACGTTCTTCGCCGCTGTCCGTCGACTATATGAAAGTACAGCACAGCTTCAGTTGGCTCTGTTTCAAGGGTTCGTTCCTAGTGGCATACATCCTATGGTCATAGTATTTGCTTACTCTCTGCCGGCGTACCCACGTCGATGGTTTGAGGTTGACATTGACACGTCCTGCGTGGCTTTGGTACTGCATAGTTGACATGATTGCTGCGCCTGGCCGTTTTTCTGTTTTCTTTCAAGGAAAAATCTCGCCACCGAAAACATGAGGCCATGAAGCTTACACTGTCTTGCCGTTCAATAAACCTTTACTGTAATGTGGCGTACTAGGTTGTCCAAATTGTATCTCATTGCATAGGTATAGCGGGTAAAAGGGTGTGCGTGCAGTCTGTTCCTCCCCATCTGAAAGACGCTGCCGCGATACCTTTTGTGTGCACATACCCAGGAGTATCTGGATTGCAACTGCATCATATGGATCCTTTTGGCAAAACATCGCGAAGAATAGGACACTCGAAATATTGCATGAGAATGGAGTTTCGTCATACGCGCCGGACATTCTACCCGATTGCGGGTTATCCCGATCAGTTGCAGACTTGAGAGAAGACCGATGAACGTGGACGAGTCAAGGACGTGCTCGAATTCGAACTCTGATCAAGGATCGATCGATCAAGAGTCACGCCCGGGCAACCCTGTGGTTAGTACCAGATCTTCAATGCCAACAGAGGCCGATGCACGAGATAAGGGGGGAAGGAATCACCATCATTCACATTATCATAGCTCTCATAACCTAGGATTATACAGCAAACAGCGCGGCGAACAAGAGGAAGACGAACGAAAGACATTAGGTTCCGTGGCCGAATCGTGCAGTCCCAAAAATATTTACATCGATAAAAATTGAGAATGCGAGAAATGCAGAAAACCAAAACTCCAAATATCAATGTGCAATAAAATCAGGGCCGATGCATCACGTCATCTTGACCTTCTGTCTGCGTTGTTGAATATCTTCTCTGGTCATGCGAGTACCAAGGAGGGCGTCCCAGTGGATGAAGAAAGGCTGTGAGAAATTTGACTTGATGCCGATTGTCTGTACGCCTCATTAACGCTGTTTTGGGAACAGATTGTAGTAAAGGAACATACCTGATGATGTATGTCGTGGTAATCTGCGTTATTCCCGCTCATCATCTGGAAGGGATCGAATGGGAGACTGTATCCGCAGTGATCGTCGACAGTCTTGCATGTGCTAAACGCGAAGAGGAATATGCTCTGTCGTACAGAAAGGCACGCGGCATACTCTGCTATGACTGCACCTAGGCTGTCCAGCAAGAATCCCTCGATAGGGTGGTTGTATAATGCCCCGAACGCATAGGGGACGTAGAGTCTGTGGTGCACGGAGTGGATTTTTTTGTATAGATACTTGTTCATATGCATGGAGCGGTGGAGAAAGTACTGCCAGGTATCGAAAATGAACCTGGAAAGGTCAGAGGGAAGTCAAGACAGGTTTTGGAGGATACGTACAGCGCGAATAAGATCTGAACTACTGGAATTCCCCACCAGTACAGCCAATGGGTCATCTCAGGCCCGCGGAGGTCCAAGAACTTCATCCCAGTTTCCTCTCCCATAAGAAATCGCAAGACCAATATCAGCGTTCTTCCCAAGTCCTCCATCTGGCTCTGACACCGCGCAACCGAGATTTCAGGGGGCTCTGTCAACCATGCTAAACCCAACATAGTTTGCATTACATGCTGGATTATGACGGCGCGTATGACCTCCCAATACGTTGCCAAGTTCCTGGACTTGACCTCCTCTGACTCGTGAATGCGGTATTTATCGAGCCATTTCCAGCTAGAGATGTCAAGACAGTGGAAAATAAGAGACATGAACCAATAAGCGAGCACGGGCGCAGCGACTGCGACATAGGTATCTGGAATGCCATCGAATAGGTTTGGGCGGAGGGAGAAGTAGAAGGGAATTTTAATTGGGGGAAGGCATACAGTTTCGCCGGTCACGAAGGATGGGCATGTCGAGTTCGTCATTGAAGAGGAAGGCGCTCCTCCGAAGAAATCATGGAAGAGTTCATGCATTGCCATTTGTCGTGACGGATGCAGTCCGAAACTCGAAATTTGCGCACGTTCAGCGCTCAGCTCAAGTTGAACCAGCTGTTTCGAAAGTTTTACTTATAAGTAACCGGGTCCCCTGGGGAGCCTTCGTCGCTTCCGACCACCACCCGCTCAATTTTCTCACGGTTCAGCACTGAGCAAGTTCATTGGATCCCAAACCATCGGTGAACCCTCCGGGCCCCGACGGTACCTTGGAATCTTACCCCATTCGCTCGTTGACTTCAAGTTGACGAGCTGGCTACCTCCAAGTCTTGTTCATTTCCTACTAGCTGCAGCCTGCAGCATACCAATTCTCTCGACGTTATTCGAACTGCCTTCTGATCAGTTTCTCACAACTACTGGTCTCTCACAACCAAGCTGAGAAATATCTCACTCCCACTTTCACTTTGCGTGAGTCCTAGAAGAATAACTCTACGGGCGAGCCAGCGCAAAGTCCCTGTCTTTGGTGCAAATGTGCCGCAGTTCCTGAATCTTGTGTTGAAATGCATTGCCCATTTCAAACCTTGGATCAACTTTGGACACTCGTGGAGTCGTCGAACCCATTCAGGCTTCATGCCAGCGCGCCTCCTAGTACTGCAAAGCCAATTGGATTGCCTATCTACGTAATTAGGTACTTGTCGACTTTCGCTAGTCTCCACGTAGTCAGACCATATAGAAGGGAGCGAGTCGTTCCTACGTCCATGTGCTGGTGTGGGGGAATCACTGCGGCACAGCTTGAAAGTCGAGCCTCTCTAAAGCAGAAGAAATGACACCCCCAAATTCCAACATCATCCATCAACCGCATATCGGTAACTCAGGTATTCACAAGCTAGATGCAAATGCGAGATTTAGATAGTAAAGGTCTGCATCTGTCAGGTTGGTGTTGGAGTCAGGAACGTCGGAGATGTCAGAGGAGAACTCAGGAACAACAGAGGACTAGTGACGAGGTACAGTGGTTTTGCAGATGTGTAACACACTTCCTTACGCAAATGATGCTCGATCTTCTTTCCATACCGTCTGCCTATGGGGGCCAATCTCCGCTCAAACAAACAGCAGCAGCATCCATCTGAATCGCATCTCGGTAATTCAGGTATTCATACGCTAGATACAAATGCTCTACTCGGATAATCAACAATTAGTGCGAGATTTAGATAGCAAAGGCCTGCATCGGGTTGGTCGGTACAAGAGATAAAGTGAAGTGGGAATATAATCGTACACGTTTTGAAAAAAGCAGCAGATAGAGGATAGAGGATTTGAATCAGGGGGCTAGTCCGAATTTTATCATTCGTGAGTGGGTCGTTTTGTATTGGGCATCACTGCTCGTTTAGGTTGTTTAGGAGAGTCGTCAGACATCGTTTGGTGACCATATCTCCCTACCGCCCGTGTCAGCAAAACTCTCTCAGTGAAGAACGTGGACTGACCTTGAGAAGTACGCTAAACGTCTGATCGCGCAAGGGTTCAGGGAGACAAGCGCGCAGCGCCTCCCTCGCTCTAAAGCAACCCCATCAGCCCGACCCCAACCCCCATAAGAGACAAAAACCCACCTCATATTATCACTCAACCTCAAATAACACCTCACAACATGCTTCAACAACCTAACAGCCTGCGTCTCAACCAGCTGATTCACCATATTGCTCAACACCGTCCCCACAGCATAAAACCTCTCATAAGTATGACAGATATAGGTTAAGCCCGTTTCGTCAAGGAGGATTTTTTGGACGATGAAGATGGCAACAGTTTTGGAGAGTTCGGAACCTGTTTCCATTATGCGGAGGCAGAGGGGTATTATTTCGGTTGAGAGGAGGAAGTGAATTACTGTGTTGTTGTCGTTTTGCTAGGGGGATGGAATGGTTTAGGGTTTGGGTTTGGAGTTTGGAGGGGGAGGAGACGAACCTTGACAAGAGCGCCTATTACGCCTAGGGATGTAAGCCTCAGGTATTCAAACGGCCGGGTTTTTGAAGTCGTGTTCAGGAATGGGTATAAAAACAAAGGGATATGCGCTGGCACCAGGCAACCCCCAAGCCAAGTCAGCTCAAGTTAAATACTAGCGCCCAAAGCAAAACCCACCATTCAAAAACAATTGTCTCGTATCAGGGTGAGAAGCCACGCACTGCAACAACGCCAAGGCATTACACACTCGGTTCGATACATGCGCCGTGAGATTCGGAGGGGAGAGCAAAGGATACACTGATACTATTTCTTGCAACAGCGCCGGCATGATACCTGCCCCCACACCCATACATCAGCTCCGTACGAAAACAACCCTAGTACTACCAAGCTCACCGAACGAATGCCAGAGCACCAACGCAAGCTCCTCATACTGCTCTCTCTTCTTGCTCAGTTCCAACAGCGCAGCTTCGCGCGCAGCAGGATCAGTAAGGTCGATAACGAGGTTGTATATCTTGCTTTCTTCTTGAAGACCTATGATGTGCTGGTGTGGGTGCAGGGAGGGCGTATCGGAGTATCCGGACAGCGCGGACCCTGCTAGGCGCTGTTGTTGCTGTTGCTGTTGCTGCTGTTGTTGCTGGTAAGGATTGAATTGCCCAGCATGCTGGAGGTATGAAAGCGGTTTGGGGGAGATGAGCCCCGCCATGGTTTTGGGAACGTGGATGTCAGCGGAGAACGTGTGTTTATGGCTGGGATGGGGAAGCGATTCGGATATCGTTGCTTACTAAGCTACCGGCAACTTAATTGACGGGTTAACGGGTTAACTGTGCGTATCGATGATTCACGTCAGGAGTGACTATATAGTGAAGGGGTGGCAGCAAATCCCATGGGTGGGACCGGGCAATCATAGAGGTGGATTCAGGTACAGTGGGTTCGTGTGATAGCAGTCGATCAAGTTCAACCTCTCTTACTTAGTTGTAAATAGTGTAATCTGATTCTGGGTCTGAACGTCTAGCGAAGTCCCTCAACTGTCAAGCTCCTGCAAAAGCCACACCGCTGGGATCAAGACACTAGTAGGTATATCAAGCGAGATCAACCCTACAATTTTAACTATCTTTCGTACAGAACCTCACCATGAGTTTGATAGACTAATTTCCCGCAGGAATTGGCTATTTGTCTATCACTGGGCAGGACAATGCTCAAAGGGCCATTTCCAGAGACCCTGCTGCAGGACGACGGTCAAGCCCTTGATATCACGGTGAGCGTTCGTTATCGCAGTGGAGGTTCCGAGGAGCTGGGAAATTTTAATTTCATCTAAATATGCACATCCAGTCTGTGTGATGCTCTTACGGCCAAACAAATCCATAGCTAAACCGACATTCAACTCAGTCTGCTTCTCACACGGGCCCAAACGTATTGGCTTCGCTAAGACAGTGACAGCGACAGCTGCAGCGAGCGCGCTAGAACTTTGTGATTTTCTCGTCCTGCGGGGATTTTTTTTTTTGCAGAAGCAGCAGGAAAGCTTGTGATGCCGAGTTCCAACCTTTCTGTTACATCATGGTGTCAAATGGATCAAAATTGACCATGGGAGGTCCCGATTCTTCCAAAACGACTTCATACATACCAAAGACGGTGCTCTGTACAGCGAGCTCCTGGCAGCATTGCCTCGCATAACATCTCGTTTCCGTATTGTGGGCCAACTGCTCAGTTAGTACTACTTCCCTTCAAGAGCTGCTAAACGTTCCAAGTTTCCAGAGACAGTCCTTGTTTGGCAGGTGGAGCAATCAGGAAATTTTGTAATCGATCAAAGATCAAACTCATCTCTGACATGAGTGAATTATTTTTGTACCATGTTACCGTCTCTAACAACATCGTGTAAAGGAAAGAACACGAGTCGGGGGTGGGTGCCCGGCGCCGGTATGATGGGATATCATGGTTGACTGAACAGGAGGAGGTGGGACCGATACACACCAACAGTATCACGCTACGCTCTTGATTGGTTTCGCAACGGCACCAAGGTGAATGCACCCCTCTTTCTCAGATTTCTTCCCGGCCGCCTGTGCACAGCTTAGACTGGTCACTAGTCTACGCACAGTAAGTAGGCCGACACAACCCGAATAACAAACACATCATGCAGCATCTGAAAGAGGAGGGCGCCGAATGGAGATGTTGAATTGACCAGATCGGTGCGTTACATCAATTCCGTATCGCGAGGGACAAGTATCAGAAACAACATGAATTTCCAAGGCCCAGACATGACAGAGGACTGGATCGGGATCCCGGATGATCCTGGTGGGATTGATGGATTGCCATGATGATAGCCTGATTCCCGGGCATGATTCTACTAAGGACATCACAGGGGGTATTCTAATATATAGGGGGTTGGGATGATGCAATTAGCCAAAGCAACACACGACAATTCTCTGGCACACACACGGCTGCAGTCTGCAGACGAACTCTCCTGTTGGGTGTTTCGTCTCCCCCACCTCTTTACATCAAGTTCAGCAGTGAGCCTTCAAAGTTGCTGTAGCCGGACAAGACTGATACCCCAGTAAAAGTTTGCCGTTCCCCTGATGATCGTTAGCATGTCACCGAGAACAATGAGCTGCGCAATATCCAGAAAGCACTTACGGTGCCATACCGACAGGTCTCGCCGCTTGGCAACTGGTCATTATAGTAACTGCCAGCCTATCAGTTACTTTGTTCAATGAAGATGTGTGAATGCGACGCACATGCAAATTGTATACTGGTCGTTTGGGAGGGTGAGGTAATGGTCAGCGACACTGCCGTCGACCTCTATTGAGGCTGGGCACTGTATACACGCATTGGCGCCAGCGAGGAAGCTGAGCAGCGCAAACATGATGGAGCGGGAAGTAAACATGATTAGAGTTTGTGGAAGGGAATGAGGTAAAGCCATAGTAGCAGGCAGGTGTTTTATAGGCTGAAACTTCCAACATGAATATAAAGGCGTTGCTCGGATCCCCTACTTTGGGTGAGAACAGGTGAGCCAGAATGCATGATAATCTCCGTAGAGTCTGTGAGACTCATGAGAAGTTGATGTGGCAAGTACTCAAAGGGAGATAGGCGGCACGAATGTCCGATTACTGGGAGACCTCGGATTCGCGTTGCTCGTCAGATATATGCACGTTCATCGGACGTTGTATTTTCCAAACAACACTCTCCATAGTATCACCATCATTGAACCGACGAAGCTTATCACGGCTGCCCCATCAGTGACGAGGCAAGATGAAGCTCGACGCGGACGTAACGCAGCATGGGTAAGGTTGACGCGGCATGGGGATAACTTGACGCACCACAGGTAAGGACTGATGCAGCACGTGGTATACCGAGGCTGCATAGGGCCTGATGTAGGCTTGGCATCATGATAGTAGTTCTGACGCATGTATCTTGACTAGGTGGGGCGATTATGAACAGGACTTCATGCAACCTCATCTGGAACCTAACATTAGCCATATAGACAACACAGGAGGGATATTCCAACTTGACAGATCCCCGAGCTGTGCGAATGCAGAGTCCTCGGTGCGTGCATGGTATTAAACAAGTACTGTAAATTTGGTGAGATGTTCAGGGTCTGTACGCATGGATGGACATTCACGAACAATGAAAATTAAAAGTGTTTCGAGCAACAGAACATGCATATATGATATTTGAAGGTTAGGTTAACTTTAAGGTTAGTATATGAAAAGGTCATTTAATCATTGCCGCCGTCCGTTTCGCATCTGAACGCGGTCACGTGCACCGCGTCTCATTGACTACTGACTACTACACCGATGTCGATTCAGCGTCTTGTTTTGCATACACCAGCATCGCTCAAATGGACTGTAGTACAAGAAAAGAATGTCAGTAAAGACTACCCATTCCAAGACCACGATCCAGAAGACCCAGTACTCTTCGTCCAGCGCACCTACCTTCACTTTCTATGGTTGCCTCACGTACGTCCCACTCCAACTTTTACATATCTTCACTAACAGATATTATTATAGTCAATAATGCCGCTTTCTCTCTTCGTTCCTTCTCTTCTCCGCATTCGAGCAGCTCCGGACACTACAGAAGACCAGCCACATCCTCTTCACGCCTTTATCGAGCCCCTCCTCTTTTCCCTTCGCGCGGCCGCCAACAAATACCACAACGAGCTCCCCCAGATCCTTGCTGACGGCGGCGGCGCAGGTGAAGCAGAGGAAAGTATGATGTGGTACGCTCTGGGGTACGAAAAGACGGATGCCAGCGCGGAGCGCAACGAACACCTCAACCGAGAAGACACGATGATGCTAGAAGATAAATGGAGATCTGGCTGGCTCGAACGTATGGAACACCGTGAGTAAGTGCTCGTCACTTTGCTTCTGCGCAAATTATAACGCCCTTTTGTAGAGTCCAGATCCAGATTCTGCTATATTTCCTTAAACTCTCTCTTCCTGGGCCGTGCACCCCGTTACCGCCTGTCGAAGTGCCACCCACCGATAACTTTTCCTTCATCTCACCCGTCAAACCAACTCACTCGCGGAAGAGGAAGAAAGAGAAACCCAAATTGATCACCCCTTCCCCCGTCGAGCGTCTCGAGTCCTTCATGGACAAACTCTCCATGTGGCAGCTCGTATCCCTCATGGATACATCTCGCACCGAAACTGCGCATGGAACTCACAACAAGAACGAACGTGACTGGATGCAAAAGTTCTGCGAAGACATAGTGGAACCTCTGTAAGTTTGACCTCACGTGTATTAATCATAACAGGGCTAATCGTTCAAGGTTCAAATCAAAGCTCCCAGAGCAATGCGCCCTTCTCCGCTCTAAACTCTTCCCAAACTCTCCTTTCTCAGATGACCTCCCCTCACCCGGACCCTCCACAGAGAAATCCCTCCCCGGTTCTCGCCCCAACCGTTCATCGTCTACTACCGCCACGAAACTGCAAAGTACAGCAACGACAAACGCCCCCACGCGCAATCGCTCCCTCTCTGTGTCCCTCGCCCAGGAAAAAGAAAAGGAACGCGCAGCAAGCGTAGGCGCGACGCAGGACAAAACACTCCAACGTGCGCTCACTCGGCAAATCAGTATGTCCCGTGCATGGAAGGGGAAAGATCGGTCGACGACTACGGTTTCGCAGAAAGACACAAAGGCGCCTACTGTAATTGCTAAGCGCACAGATTCCCAGTCCCAGTCCTCCCAATCTCGTGCAGCGCCAGCAATCACCCTTGTAGCCGCAACGCCCGTAAAGAAGCCCCCTCCCCGCGCCAAATCAAATACATCAGCTCGGAGCTCAAGTCCGCACCCCGCTGGGAGAAGTTCGAGCGTACATACTCCAGGGAGGAGTTCAAGTCCATATCTCACTGGGAGATCTTCGAGCCCTCCGACGGCTCGCAGCTCGAGCCTTACACCACTCGATATTGATGATGACGAGCTTCCTCCCATGTCTGTGCACCACTCCCCTGATGCCCTGGGCAATGCGAGGGACGAAGATGGTGATGTGGAGGAGGACGAGGAGATATGGCTGCCAAAGTCTTCACCCGATGTGCTGCTGCTTGACAAGAACGGGTGGACCGTGGGGGGCAAGAAACGCCTCCCGTCAGTCACATCCGAGGTATCGGCTTCAGATACGCCTGTCAGGAAGCGCATGAGGCTTGGGAGGTAGGAACACTATTGTGTACTGCGAGATGTGAGGTGCGTGGCAGATAGCGTTGTTTGTCTAAGTGTGTCATCACTTGTGGACCGCAGCTATAGTAGCCTCGGGGCGTGCAGTTAGATTATAGTAAAGATCATGCAATGCAAGTAGCAAATATACACTCGCTGCAGTAGAATAGAGCAGAAGAAGTACAAGTAAAGGCTGTAGATTGAGAAATGGCGAACAGGATGCGTAGATCTGTTGTAGTGTACATTTGTTAGTGTATGTATCAAAAGCGCAACCCATGAAGAAATTATGATGAAGACAAGCTAGCCTGCGGTTCCCGACACTTGTGCTATGATGTACCGTGTGCAAGACAACTTAAATCGAACTGCGAGGCACGATTGGCTATCACCAGCGTGTTGCCTGGGGCATACATCACTGGGTAGAAATTGAGTGGGATCCACAGAAGAAGCCATCCGTCTGAACCTACAAACCATCCCTCCTCGTTTGGGGCAAGAGAGATTGCGGTAGAAGAATCCTGGAGAAAGGAGGAGGCGGAATGAAGAGCATGTGCCGGGATGGTGAGAGATATACTGAAGGTTCTGTGAAGGGGTGGTGCCGGTCGAGAAAATCTAGGTCCCACACCCGGATAGTCCTGTCGTCTGAACCAGACACGATGTATTTGCCATTGCGACAGACAGAACATTGCTAGTGTGCCCTCCAAGAGGGTCACCTAATGGCTTGCCGGTCTTTATATCCCACACCCGGATCATCTTGTCAGATGAACCAGACACAACGAGTGTACTATCTGGCGAGATTGCAACAGACTGAACACAGTCAGTGTGTCCTCGGAGAGTGCGCAATTTCTTGCTAGTCCCCAGATCCCATACCCGAATCGTCTTGTCATCTGAACCAGACACGACGCATTTTGCATCCGGCGAGATTGCGACAGACTGAACCCAATCAGTATGCCCTTCGAGGGGCGCGCACTACCTTGCCAGTCTCCGCATCCGACACACGGATTGTCTTGTCAGCTGAACCCGACACAATGTGTTTGCCATCAGGCGAGATTGCGAGAGACTGAATATAGGAAGTGTGCACTTGGAGGGGGAAACTTGATGCATAATGCCTTGCCTGACCGAGAACCATCTGTTACATTCTTAATAACCTGCGAAGTGTGAGGGTATGGAAAACGCGCGCACCTTAGATGCGCAGGTGAGTATGCTCAATGCCACCTTCACATAGGGATGGACCTACGCACGAAAGTCAGTCAAGTACAAAATATGTAGAAATAGAATAGAGGCTTGTACATCTGCAAGCCCGTTAGCTACGGTGTTGAACACCTTCAATGGTCCAAGAATCGCGGACAAGGTATCGATGGTACCAGAAACGGACTGGAGGTTGTTGGTTGACAAGGTAGTATTTTGGACCAAATATTCCTGAGATATTTTTGATGCCCGCTATCCGTTTGGTGGCATCGGCAATTCTTTCATTCACAGACGTCGGGTCAAGTTGTTCGGCCTGATGACGGAACTTAGTACATTATAAAAAGAGATAGGAACGTTGCGAACCATAATGGGTGACTTCCCGTAAGAATTTACAGAAACAAGCTTGTCTGTAAAAGTTTGACCGCTCGACGTCGGCTAATTTACGGACACAGAAATTTGTCTGTAAAACCTTACGAAAAGTCACCCAATAATCGGACTTACCTTTGCGATGTCTGAATTGGCAGACGGGTCAGGGTCCGGGTCCTGGGAGTGGGAGCGGTGGGTGGCGAAGGATCCTACAACAATTAAATAATACATGGACCATGCCAAGAATTGCACATAATTTGCCTATCTGAGAAGATAGGAGATCCCATTCGCCAGAACTTGGAGCCGTGGGTCCAAGGGTTCGGAGACTGTCGAGCGTTTCCAGCGAAACGGTTGGTCAACTTATCCCACAACTTATGGACCAGCCCTGGAGGTCTTCTGCGAAATCCATCCTGTAAAGGCAGAAGAGGTTCGGGGGAGATGAGCCCTGCCCCGCTACTAGGTCCCCCGACTCCTATGTTAGTAGAGGAGGGCTTTGTCGAACACAAAAAGCGAACTTTCTCTACTTTTCTCAAGACTCCGCGAACGCCAGGTCCCTCCGAGTTGCACTCCGCAAATGGTGGCTCCGAGTGCTGTGGCACATGTTTTATGTTTTATGTTTTATGTTTTACGTTTTACGTTTTTCTTGCTTTAGCTCCGGAGTGCCTGTGCCATCCGATGGTACAAAAACTCCGACTCGTACGTTAGTAGAGGAGGGCAAGGCTTGAATAAATTCCCATCACCGAAAACCTCTGTGCACCTTCGGGGTGTATCTGCTCAGCGCTCAGCGTGCTTCTCGAGATGAAGAGAGGCGGTATACTTAATGTACATATACAACCATGTTTGTCTTTCCTCAGCTACCATTTCCGCGGGGGGCTGGCCTCGTTTCTCGGCCAAACCGATATGCTCCCGAGTCCCCGTGGGTCAGTCTAAAAATTGATATGATGTACGCATCAGTGACTTGAATAACTTTTGTTACAAAGTAACGTTATACCAATCAGAGTCGGGCCCGGGGGCTTGGTGCGTAAGCGCCGCTACATCCTTACCGGTTATCGGGAAGTGTGAATGTCACTGTCAAGGATAACACATGTTCGAGTGCCTGACGGCCTGACTGCTGAGTTGTTACAAAGCTCCCACACAGTCACCCTAAGTAACAGATTCGGATTAATGGGTTGATACTATAGCACAGCAAACCAAGCTTGTCCTTGTACGCGTCGTATAGTAAAACTGTGATCCAACCATTCCTAGCCAGTAAAGCAAACTAGGGCTATGCATGTAACCATAAATGAAAGAAGAAAAATTTAAAGGTAAAGAAAGGAAGAAAGGAAGGAAAAAATCTCGATCCCCCTTCAAAAACCAACGAGGACAAAACCCTACGCCAAAGAAAAAATCCAAATCCAACAATAACTAGTTACAAAAAAAATCTTAAAACTAAAACAGATCCACGGTATCGGCCGGAGCCAGGAACAGAACACGAACATGTGGACAAAGCGAGGTACGAGGTATCCAGTGAACGCTGAGCAAACACTTGTGGGTTGGTGAGATGGTGATGATGATGATGATGATGATGATGATGGTAGGGAAAGTGGGCTGAGGGTGAGCAACCAATATTAGGTATGTCCCAAAATTCGAAACGAGTGCAAGGGGCAAGAAGGTGCCGTATGTACATAAGCTTAAGGCAAGATACATGGGGGAATATGGATATTGCAATCAGATACATCGTCAGCGGTCGTCAGGTCGTCTGGCACTAGCACCATCACCAGTCCTAGCACTAGTGAGGATGGAGAAGTGAGGGCGGATCACGAGTAGGTCTTCTCCAACACCCTAGGCATCTTCTCCAACCGAACATCATCGCCATCGAACAGGCTCTCGTCATGCTCATGTACGATGCCCTCGATGCGCGAGTCTGTAGCGGGTGTTACGGGGCGACTTGCTACGAGTCCGCCTGTGGAGGATGTTGCGGTGATAGTTGATACGATCTGTTGGTTCTGGGGGTAGTATGATCGCCGGAGCATCTTCTTGAAATCGTATGATGCGAATCTATTTCGGATTAGAGTGAGAAGAGATTAAATTAAGATGATGGGATGAGGTGAAGAGACGTACTGCTCTTCCATCTGTCTCATTTCAGCGCTGAGGGTGCTGACATCTCGCGTCTTTCGTGCTTTAGCCTTCAGTGGATTGTCTTCGAGTAAAAGTTCCTCCAATTCGTGTGATGCGTCAAAGTTTGCCTTCTTTGACTGTGCAGGAGCTTAGAGTGAGTAGTTGTGAGCTAGGGAGGACTCACGTCGGGTGTGAAGGGTGGAGGCAATTCCTTGGCTTCAAGTGCTGTCCAATCTATGGGATGGAACCAGGGGTGTCGTTGCATCTCATCAAAACCACTGTTTTGCTTGCACGTCAGTCTCTTGGAAGGGTCGCGATCCAAGAACTGCACGGCTATCAGCACAAGACGGTGAGGGACATGGCCTACTCACCCCCTTCACGGCCATCATACCCGCTCTAGGAGCACTTCTTATCGGCATCATCAGGGAAGCGTAAACTGTCTTTACTGATACTCTGAGTCAAGTCACCGTTCGTCTTTCCACGGAAGGGACGTCTGCCGAAGAGAAGCTTCGTATGCGCATACGCCGAGGCTCCACCAGTCGATTGGGTATGTATAACCACGTTTGGTGAGTATTTCTGGAGCCATGTAAGCCATGCTACCTGCGACGCCTGTGAGCATGCGACGTTCGTTAAAGTGGACTGCAATGTTGAAATCTGTGAGATGGGCGTGGCCGCGTTCGTCGAGGAGGATGTTATCAGGTTTGAGATCACTGGTGAGGTAATTATGAAGACCGAGATGACCGGGATAGGGAATTGACATACCGGTGCATGATTTTGTGCTCGTGAAGGAAAGCTAGGGCTGAAGCTATTTCTGCTACGTAAAAACGTACAGTGTCTTCTGGTAAGGAGCCTAACCGTTCGAGGTGGACTGAAACGGGTTAAGTGGGGACAGAAAACAAAGACAATAAACGTACATCGTAGATCACCGCCGAGCATGAGATCAATGACGAAGAAGCAATTCTCATCGTCCTGGAATGCATAACGGAGGTTAACGACAAAGGGATGGTCGATCTAACGTATGGAATATAAGTGGGGGATTCACGAAGGGTGATGGGGAAGTGAGACCGACCTCTTCGAGTAGGCGTCGTTCCTGTATGATATTTGCGACTGCTTTCATCTTTACACACTTTGTCTTGTTTATATATTTCAGAGCATACAAATCGCGGGTCTGCTTGTGCTGGACCATTCGGACCTTGAGAAGGGGAAGTTGAGAGTTGAAAAGATGATGATGTGAGATGTAAAGACCTTTCCAAAGGCGCCCTTTCCGACGCATCTCAAAAGAACAAAGTGAAAGAGGTTGACGTCGCCTTCAAAGTCAACAGGCTAAGGGGAAGGAGTTAGTTAGTTCACTGAAGAATGAAGTAAGAAAGATATACCTGAGGGCGACAACAAAGTGCACCCATGAGGATGAGTGAATTAATAGGAGAATTTAAGTAATAATTGAAAGTAGAGGGAGGGTCTGAATGGTGTTATTGTCTCGTGTACGCTGGCGTTCGTGGTCGTCTCAAACAGATATTACTTGTCACACAAAATATGTGACAAACTTTTTAGATTCACATTAGTCACACGCCTGTCAGTACTTGTACTTGTTCTCTCGCCATGCCAATTCCTCCTCTAGTCATATTCGGTCCTTCAGGCGTCGGCAAAGGCACTCTCATAAATCGTCTACTCAAAGAGTTTCCAAACGCTTTTGGTTTTAGTGTCTCTCGTATGGAGGCTTTCATTCTCGACCCTCTCACACCCCCTGATTCGTTCCCAAGATACAACCCGTACTCCTCGCCCTGGTGAAATAGACGGAAAACATTATCACTTTACAAACACCGACAACTTCAAATTCCTAATCTCTCAGGGCGCTTTCATCGAGCACGCACAGTTTTCAGGAAATTTCTATGGCACAAGCGCTCAAGCTGTACAAGATGTTACAGCAACAGGTAAACGATGCATCCTCGATATCGAAGTACAGGTACATCTCCTTCCTATCTTTTCCTAACACCATCTTACCGTACCTCAGGGCGTTCAACAAATCAAACAAACTCCTCTCCACGCCATCGTCGTTTTCGTATCTCCCCCCTCTATGACCGCTCTCAGTCAGCGGTTGCGAGGCCGCGCCACTGATTCGGAAGATGCCATCCAGCGTCGCCTTGCAATCGCACGCAGAGAGATCGACTATGCTAGACAACCCGGCTCCGTCGATTACGTCATCGTCAATGATGATCTTGATGCTGCATATCAAAAGTTTAAGAGAATTGCAAACGGAGAATTAGATGCGACCGTGGATCAGATGCCACCCTTGGATGATTAGATTTATATCTATACCCTAATGATATCTGCGCGATGATCCCATCAAAAAGCTTGACGCACGTGGGGAATCGAGCTAACAGCAACTAGGCAGATGGTGATAGTCATGTTCCGTCTCTCGATAGCGGAGCTAACCAAAGTTGACTGGCCCAATCACTGTGTTTAGGCTAAGTCAGTCATGCTCGAAATGAGCTAGCAGATGCCGTAAACATGCGCTTGTGAGTTGCAGCGTTTAATGCTGTTCAATCTACCCCGCACCTACCTGGAGTTCATGGTGTCTGCTATGATTTCTGTCCTCCGTCATGCTCGGGAGACTTATATTTTTTCTGCTTAGGAGGGGTGGACCTGGTGGACCGACGAGGCCTTGTCGACCCATACCCTAACGTTAGTACAGCTTGCTGACCTCCTCAGACCTGAAGGGTCGTTCATCCTGGGAATCCCACATCAATGTTAACTCGACCTGCAAGATTAATTTTCGTTCTACTACCTTCTCACTCACCAGCAGACAATTACCCCGATGATTATACCTAGAGAATACCTCCGGGCGTTCATATCCTGGTTAAGGCTCATCCTCAAGACGACTGCATCTCGCTTATACACAAGTCTCTCCTCTGTCCTCCTACGACTGATCCGATGCTGTCAACTCGCCGGGAGTGGACAGGAGAGAGCTTGTCGAGAGGGTATCTTAGCGTTGAGCTCTCAGCCAGCCGAACAAGACAGGTTACCGGCTTCTGTGACTCTCGCAGTGCCACTAAGCTCTATACCCGAGCCCAGCATCTACATTACGTCACCACAGTCTCCGGTCGAGTCCAGCATCAACATTACACTACTGCAGCCTCCGGTGTCAGGACAGTCCCTTGATATCACTCTAACCCCCATTATACCATTTGAGATCAGACGATTCGACATCCTGTGGAATGTAAAGATGTACGCAAATCATCTCTGGGGTGCATTTCCGTGACGATTCATACCCTCAGCAAAGATGAGCCCGAGTATAAAGTATTTGAAATTGAGAAAGGTCCTTTGGCTTGTTCAGAGTAAGCATTTTATTAGGAGAGCCAGCGACGAAATTGAAATGGCATCATAGGGAGCTTGCTCCGGTAGCGGGATGGGAGCCTCTCACACACCCGAACGGGGCTTTGTTCTTCTATCACCCATATCAAGTGCGTCTATCTCCCTCCCGCATGGCTTTACTCATATCGCCCTCTAGAGAGTTTTCACTGATGCCAATGTTCGAGACCCTGCCACTGCAGTCAGAATGGGCAAGGCTGCTGAGAAGGTGTACCAAGAAGCATGGAATGCAGACGTTATCTTACAACCGTCCATCGAGCTAGCGTTGGAGATCACGAAGAAGAATGGCCACATACAGATCGGCTACTACTTTGTTGATCATGATAGACGTGTCATTTTCTGGTTCGAAGCCCACAAATCTGATGACCTTATGTGCCGTGTTCGTGGCGTAGAGCGCAAGAGCCACATTAGTAAGTTCTTTCGTGGAATACCTATCATTCGAACTTCTCTTATCGCGTTGCTCCCAGGGTATGCAGTGGAATCACAGTACTGGTTCGTACAGCCTAAGTACACATGTTACACTTCCCCGAAGTAAATGGGCTGACAACTTTATCACAGCCCTTTGCTACCTCCCATGGTTTACGCATCATGATATTGGCAGGAGACATGTTGAACTGTTTCCAAATAAACGCTCTCTTCCGGAAAATGTTGTCATGCTACTCAAAGAAATCGTCGTGCATGCTCAGGCAGGTGAGTAAAGACTAGTAAGAGACTTCACGCAGTACCAAAATGACTCGTGATAGAAAATATCGTTGTTGGAACATCCCAAGCAAATTTTGCTTCGGACCAGGTTGAAAGAATACTCGGCCTGATGGATCCGCTCACGAGTGAATCGTTCCCTGTTCTTGGGGTAACGTTATTGATCGTCTTTTTCAGGTAGCATCAACAGGGAGCATGAGCACTCCGTTCATATCGTTGGTGGGTTTAAGTGCGAAAGGTCAGTTGATTGCTTCTGACATGTTCCCTGATTCCAGCTCGATGCATGAGTCGAATCTGTGAGCTCACGTTAGTAGTGAGCACACCCTGTTTACTGATTACTTGGCTAGGCTTGGCCAGATTCCTATGTTTTTGTGGACAACCAGGTGCCCGGCTTCACGCATACCAATTTTTATACGGATATTCCAACACGTGCTCGATGTTTTTTCGAGCCATCAATGTTCTTATGTTTGGATCCCCTCGGATCTATAGCCGCAATTTTCAGAGGATAACTGTCGATAAAGTGTTACTAACGGGGCAGGCTAGAAATCTTGTCGACAGGCTCAAGAGTGAATGGAATATATATTCAATATTCGTGAGTTGTAATTTTGCTTTATATTGTCAATGCGATCGATGTCCAGGCCAGTCTACTGTGATGGTTGCTGTCGATATCAGCTTTCTCTCGGTCTCATCCGTCCAAACTCAAACGGTTGTAATCATTTTAACATATATGTCTACCCTCTGTGCCATGGGCTCGTTGGCTTCCACACTAGTCTTTGCTAAACAATTGACTTTTGATTGGCGATACCCCGACTCGGATAAATGTCCAGTAAGTTTCCTTTTCAGTTGTTTGACTTTTATCTTTTACGCCCACCAGACCTCATTCATATCGGGAACTTCGCCGGTGAACGCGATCATGCTCAGTCTGCCGTTTTCATTGCTAACTTGGGGGTGTGTTTCTGGCTGAACACTTTGGGATAGTGGCTCATTTTTGGACAGAATGATATACTTTGCTGCGGCATTGTCTACTTTGATTTTTCGTACCACTAGCCCTACCACCTTCCCCGTTGTGTTTCTGATTTGGATGCTCATGGTTTATTTGGCGGCATTCATTCCGCTATACTACCTGTTCCAGTGTTTGAAGAGCTGGATCCGACGTTTGAGGATCTTATTTCCGAGGTGGTAAGTTCAACTTGGGATTGTTCGGGGTCACTACTAGCTCTGATACCTAATTTAATGGTACTTTCCTTTCCACCGCATGTACAGTTGTATTGTATAAGCCGACTTGCTTGCATGGCTACATGATCTCAATCTACATACTTACACAACATAGCACGAAATTGTAAGTGCATGGATTATCGTTGGCCGATTATGGGGTGAACAGGACAGCGCAGTCTTTGTAGCCGCACACTCTAATATTAAATCCATGGGCCTGAAGCTTCTGAAGGCGTCTATCAACAGCTGGCGCAGCCTCAAACTACTAGCGATGCCCATGCTTGCGCAATGCGGTAGAGAAATCATGTTCCTATGTACATAGTAATACCACCACCAAGTACACAGGACAGTCTACTTCAAATTCATCATCGTTCGAAGTTGCCCTTCTCTCGCTGCATTCACGCTTTCAAAAGAGCACCGGAAGGGTTTCGGGTGACTTCCAACTCAAATTTAGTCATGGGTGTCTTGCATACAGTCTAGGTCACTTACATCGCCCTACCGGTGGTATATTCCGGCTTCACCTCAATCCTGTCTCCATTTGAGTCTTTAGCATGATCGACGTGCAATACGGCGAGTACGGCAGCAGCAGCAGTCCACAGAGTGTTCTCTGCAAACCAACGACCTGCCAAGGACTATATGTCATTCCCAATATCGCCAGATGAACCACTTAATCAGCCTACCGGGACAAACGCGCCTGCACGAGTTAGTAAACAACTTAAAATGACAGCAAGTGTGAGGTATTCACCTGCCATGACCAAAGACAAAAAGGTTGGCGAAAGGATCCGTCAGCTGTCCATCAACTGTTAGATGACGACTAGGATCGAAGCGCGATGCATCTGGATACGTGTCTTCGTCTCGAGACATTGCCCTGAGTCATGCTCAGCTCAAGAAAATAGATGCATCGCATCGCAGCGTACCACTGATTACCCACTATTACAGCACCTAATTAAACTGCAGATAAGTCAACGGCAACCTCGACTCATACGACTTCGAACCTTTGGGTATAAAGTACCCGTCGTAAATATCATCATTTGATGTCGCATGTACCATTCCTGTGTAAGGGGTCAGCCCGCAAACACAAAGTTATATTGCTGCAGACCGACCCTAGGGGTGCAGGAGGATACCATCTGAGAACCTCGCGGAGGATGGCACTAAGGTAGGGTAGTGATGGTCTATCATCAAGGCATGGCATTTTATCGTGCCCCACGACTTGATTTATTTCTGCGCGAGCCCGGGCTTGGACATCAGGATAGAGCAACATAGCCAACAGGAATGTCCGCAATGCGGACGTAGTCTGCGGGATATGAAGGTGAGGGAGGAAGCGATCTCCCACAGTGATAGCTCACAGTGTCTATGCCACCTAAGATGCCGTATCCGCGTCAAATAATGATTTCTGTCCTCCTAAAGACCCCTTACCCATGTATGCCATCAACGCAATCTCCTTCATTGTCTCTTCGTCAGCGTTGCCATCAGCTTGACTGAGGAAGTCAGCGACTACTGAATGTGAGGCAGTACCATTTGCCTACAGGCAAGCAGATCAGGCGAAATATTCATACACAATGCGCAAATGTACCATCTGTGCCTTCACCTCGTTAAAAGGCTCGTTCAAAAGTTGTTGAGCTAATTCTCTACTGCGTTCCATCAGGGCAAAGGCCCCACTAAAGCACCAGACTGGCAACTTTTCGACTGCAATCGACATGCTGAATCGCTCAAATTGACGGCGTCGAAGGCATTGAGGGACTCACGGAAAGGAAAAGCCGTGAATATGGCAGCCTTCTCGGGAGAAATAACATGTCGGCCAATATCAAGGAGTTCATTTGCGCGGGCAAGTAACGAGTCTCCATTTCCGCGAGTATCGCGCCCGTATGTCACGGCCATGATCAGGGATGCCGTGTATCTGTCACAGTTGTTTGATATTCGGCTGGGCGAGACGTCACAATGACATGTACGAACGCTTGGGTTTCTTCCTGCAAGTCACTCGTGGCATTCAAAAGATTGATGACTAGTTCATTCGCGTAGCGAGAGCATATGTCGTGGTATAGGATAGAGACTTCGGCCCTGAAGACTTGATGGAAGATCTTGCGTTGTCGTCGCAAAGCCTCGCCATACGGAAGGAGCAGGGTATTGAAATACAGTCCAGATCTGCCTCGTCAGCTGATCAAGAACTGGCTGAGTGATAACCAGGACATACAATTCATTGGTTCGAATAACAGGGCGATCCGAGTAAATTGCAGAACGCTTGTCCAACAACTCTCGCGCGATCGTTTCGGAGTTTATGGTGATAAAGTCAATCCCAAGGACGCGGGAGTGAATAATCTTTCCTATAATCAGGTATAAAATTAAATCCAAACATTTGACGAAGAAATCATTAGTCTACCAACCATATGTCTTTCCCCATGCAGTATATGTGAGCCAAGGTCGTTCCGAATCTAATTGGAGTGCATTACCCAAAAATGGCAAGGGACGAGGGCCAGGCGGCAGAGGTAAAGGGTAGACACGTCTGCGAGTCAGACGCAAAGCAGCAACCAGGGCAATAATACACGGGATTCCTACAGCAAGAATATGAGTGGAGAGCATGAGGGATTATAGTCGAAACTAGGACATTTTCTTCGCCTTATACGTGGACTTTATTCGCTCAAGATGGTAAGTTCAACTTGTCCACCTGTGAGACTAGTACTTTTCAAATTGTACGTTAATACTTACCATCTGAAGCCTTTGAGACAATGCTTGACGCTTTGTTTCAGAGTGCTTATCTACTCGTAGCTTCGTGCCAAGCTATAATGCAGAAGTTATGATTTTGGCGATCCGACCACAATCAAGTAACTTTAAATTATGGCATCGACTTGTGAGACCTTATATGCCGTAGCCATGATCTTTGGGGATACCACTAGTGGTAAGTAGTAGTGGGCATGTCTGAACACCCCGACGCCGTTACGAACTGGTCGTACATAACGAAACACGGCAGATAAAGATCCTCACGTAAAAAGCGTCGACACGAGAACTCGTATAAGACCAGAATCCTCGCTCTGCTAGCTAATATCGTGGGCAGATTTATATGATCAGTATGACGTTCGACCGACATCCAACAAGGTTGCTTACCAACAGGTACGAGTAGAATCCAGCGCTCTAATTTCACGGGCTATCATCATGCGTGCCCCTCGTGCCACTGGAGAATAGTTATGGACCACCTGTCAAAAGCAAGCGCGGTGACCCAACACGCATATCACTGGGCTGACACACTGATCTATTTTAGGCACTGACAACAAGAGCCGGGAAGTACCGACTATCACAATTACATAAATGCGAAAGATACTATCCCTTACGATCTATTCGTGATGGACCGTCATTTCGTGAGTCACGCTTTTTCGCGGTGAATTTCGTGACATACCGTTACACCATGTGACAAGCCACCACGTTTCCATGCCCAAAAGTGTGACTCACGAAATGGAGGCTCGTCACGAATCGACCGTAACCGATAGTACATTTGGAAGCTGTGGAGATAACAAGTTGGACTCACCTGCAGAGCGGAGGTTCAACCGACCCCGCTGAAAGCGGGGTTTCAAACCAACCACACACTAACCAAGATCCTAACTAACCACACACTAACCAACCAAGATCTAAACACCTAACCTATGTAAAAAGAAATGAGCCAGAATATATCCCAAGTCCTGACTCTCAGCCAACCTAATCTAACCTGACTTCCTAACGAGCTCTAAGCCTCTAACACCCTAACTCTAGCTATAGATATGTTTTCAAACCCCGCCTTCGGCGGGTTGAGTCCAAATTCCCCTGCAGAGGCGCAAGGAGTTAGCAAGATTAAAGACACCCGCAATCTCTCCACTCAAGTCCACTCCAACCACGAACCTCCAGTGAAACGCCGCAGTTTATTCCAAGCACCGTAACCGTAGACTGGTGAATCCCTCACCTGCGCCATCAAAGCCCGCTCCAGTCATGTTTGATCAAACGGATGTCATACCCTCCTTCGGGCAGGGAGACTTGGCGAAAGCCCTCAAATCATAGACTCGGGTATTTCAAACCCCGACTTACCATACTGTGGCACTGGCGATCCTTATGACGCGGTCTTTAAACGAGACTACTTACTCCAATCATACCGATACATGATAAATATGAGTGACGAAACTATCGAAGGCGAGCTGCCTTGATTGATCTACTGGCAAGTTTTCAGTAATGACAAGCTACAATATTCCTTACACTCATTTCACCCAGCTTTCACGCAAGAATGCAGTATGTTTTGCTAACGGAGATGCTGCCATGAGTCACTGCAACAGTCTGCAAATGACTACGGCAGGGTTATTGACGTATACTCTATGGTAATCGACTTGAATTTTGCAAGTGACACCATTTTTGCAAATCGTAGTAAAGCCAAGTCAGCGAAAATGCTATGGGAGAATGTGCTTCTTGACGTGCAAAAGGTTTACCGTTTCGTAGCGCTGCCAATGTTCACTTCGGCGACGCATAGGCCATTGAACTCAACGCTTCGTCTCGTGTTGCATACCAAGTGAAGCATGCAGCGCTTCACGGCGCACAACGCTATGATGAAGCCATCACAGCCTTCGAAATGATGCTCGTCAAACTGGACGGTGCTCATGACATTCAAATACGAAGTGACCCGTAAGTAACATATGTGTCAAGATTTTAACTCTTTCCTCAAAACTGCGCGAGCAGTGTCAGTGTTTCCGAAGCAGAAGGTGTCTTACGAAAGGCCATCGATGTTCAACTTGACACTGCCCGCTTCGTCTACTCAACACCACTACCGGGCTTTTATGTAATCGAGAAGCGCAGATGAGCGCGTTCAAAACGAGCGCAGAGCACAAGGACCCTCTGTTACCAACCATGAAACTTCTAAACCTCCGAACGGAGCGCATCATAGAAGTAGTGGCGATATTCTTCCGTTGCGTCATGTTAACACATATACAGTAGAAAGGCTCATAATGCATAATTTTAAAAAATCAAAACAAATCCCTAGAAAACCATTCTCGGCACCACCAAACTATCCATTACCAACAATAAATGGACCAGGCCCATCGCTATCCATGGATCGCTTTTTGTGCTAAAAGTTATTGTGTTCTAATTTGTCATGAATTATTATGCATTATGCATTATGAGCATTTCTACTGTATAAGAAGGGAAGGAGCCACTGCTGCAGGATATCTAGGACAAGATCGTGTATTAGCTGAATTCGTTTGAAAGTTGCGGACGTTCTGCGAAATTGCTCGCGATGCGGGGTATCGCTGGGCGTAGAGCGGTACATGTTGCATCGACAAGAGCAACTGCAAGAATTGCCCAACTCCGTGTTCGTATGGTATCGTCACTCGGTACTCAGTGCTTACAATTGTCTACCTTTCGGATGCTCTGCCTTCATCCTCCAAGCCTGGCGCACTGGCGAAGAATGAGTAGACCAGACGAGGATGGACCTTTCAATATTTCGCGGCTTCGAAAGTTGTGCTCTTCTATCGGAAGTATTGGAGCTTATATCTCGACGACCATGGCATCGACCGCCAGGCTCTCGTTGCCTTCCGTCCAGGGATGGGCGGCGTCCGAGGGAGCTTCAATAGGCGTCGACACGTGTCACTACATTGCAAGAAGATGTCGGATACTCATTATTTGGCATCTTCGATGTCCAGCTGACTGTAGAAGCAACACACGCTTGAGCTGCTCTTGCAGGAGATAGCTCGGTCGGGCGACATTACTGCCCTCGACTGGGTCGGACAATCCTCGGAGTTCAATAATTGTCTTCCAGTTGACATTCCCTCATATGCAGCTCCGCCACGCGCCCCGCCATCATTGTCTGAATATGAACTTCAATCAACAGTCTCTTTCGCTGCAAAATACGGTGGCTGTGGATTGAGTTTTGAAACTTTATGATCAGCTTGACAATACGAGTGCTCCTCGCTTCGCGAGCTGCAGACTGCATTTGCCTGCATCGCATTCCGTGTCACAGAAGTCAGACGGAACAGTGGTCCCAGCCCAAGAGACTCATCCTACGTATGGGGTCAAGGTCGACGGGCTTCACGACCTGCTGATCACCACAAAAGATGCACTAATTCAGTTCACGCCGGCAAGGCTCTCTCTGCAGAGATGTTTACTTGTCTGTCCATGGGATCGCCGCCTTCTCGAGTTACCTGACTTTGCGGAACTCCTCTGAAGATGATCTACAGAGCGAGGATGATTTTTGGTCTGTGCCCAGGTCTTTGTTAGACGAGTTGCCCGGCTGTTTTCCTGTAGAACAGGAGCTAGCCGATTCAGAATCTCACGCACGAGCGTCGCGATTGATTGTTCGCCTCGGACAGCCGCTCTACGCAATTTTGCGGCGCGGAGGATACGAGAGGATCGCGCCGGACCACCATATTGTTGCACAAGTCCATGACGCGGCTTCTGTTCACAGCACGGTGGACGGAATCGGAACCATAGAAATATTGTAACCGTATGTATTTCTTTCAAGACTGCAAAACGAAAACTGCTCAGAGATCCCCACAGATACCCTACAACAAAGTAGACGTTCACCACTACTATTCATCAAACACTATCTAGTACTTCTCTATCCTACACCTCAATGCCCTTGCATCTATCCCCACAACCCCGCAATTGCTGAACACGCGGCAGACAGGGCTGGTACTACGACTGGAAGATATCTTAGTCTTGCGACGTAGCACTTAAGGGTATCAATGATGTACAAGTCATTAGATTGAATGGAGTAACCACGGCATAGAAGAAAGAGAAGTTGAGATGCATGTGGCTTTGTCTGCTTTGATACTCCGTCAATATGACATTTGTCACAGCATTGTACAGACATACCCAGTGACCTGAGTACATCGCCACGACGCAACAAGGTACTACTACCACGTCAATGCGCGGCAACGCACATGAACTGGCAAAAAATGGACGCCCATGAGCCATATCTGTAGGGAATGACAAACGTTAGGTCGTAGACAAGGTAATATGAATAGAGGATACAAACATTATACAGGCGGTAGTTTGCCTGGTCACGAATTTCGTCGCGGAAGAGAAAGTAGCGAAGTCCGACCCCAGAACCCACAGAAATAAAGAAAGCGCTGCAGAGAGGCCCCAGGCTCCAGAATGAGGCAAGTGCAAAAGAAAGTAGCGGAAGTACACAAAGCATGTAGATGCGAGATCCTTCGGGTGCCACAATCGGCAGAGTGCGTCGTCCGGACCTGCGATCACCATTGACGTCCGCGAAATCCTGTGCATGGATTGTCAGAAGTATGACAAGAGTGCTGCAGGAAAGTGCTTGTATGCTCGTGCGGTCAAGTGAAGATTCCCCTGCTAAAATATTGTTCCTGTCAACGAAATATTACCCTCAGACGCAGAATTGCCTACACAGAATTAACGAAGGACCGAGTTCGAACGTCACATAATATCCTGCGTTGCACAAATTTTTGAAACATGGATGGTGACTGAGACGAAAATCGTCGTACACCATCATAACCACAGTGGACATCGCACTAGTTATCAACACATTTAAACTGAAAAGGGATGAAAGGCCCGAGCAGAAAACCATGAGTCCCCAGCGTAAGGCACGAGATTCTTCGACACTAATGCGCCCGGACGGCACAGGACGCCATGGTTTATTCACTTTATCTTCATGTATAGAGCAGGCTTGGTTAGAGACATTGGCTTGGAAGAGATGTAACCAGAGCCAACACAGAGAGCAAGACAAGGCTAGCGGGTTGTGACGAGGGGAGACAACGGTTGCAAATGTCATCTACCACAGCAAATTCAGCGTCGCACACCAAAATAGTTATTGCCGGAATGAATACCACTGGGAGAATTATTGTCTTGAAGTCAGATCTTGTGAAAAGCCAAGCAGTCTCGAAGTGACGCAGCGCACTGTGCAAAGCGGCCGCTGCGAAGCTCCACATGGGCATTTCGGAGTCCATTTAGCCATTCGAAATCCGATTTATATCGTTCAAAAAATTTTGAATGGAGAGTTAAATTCTAAAGGGATGCTGCTTCATTTCGCATTAGCGGTGACCTGCAGGCTGCAGGCGTGGATAGTGCGGAGCCTACCGTCGTTGTTTACACAGTTACCCTAGCCATTATGAAGTCGTTGATCAGTGTATCATCCTGACTTCGTAATCTTGACAGCACACTCAGGCTGCCAAGGTCGAAGACGCATCTTAGAGGCACTGCATTGATGAGTCTTGTTCAGGTAACGGCCGTGTTACGTGCATAACTAGAACAACAGTCAGCGAGTACGGTACTTATGCGGTAATGGGGAAACAATGCTGTTTGATAACGTGGATGGGAAGAGCGTCTCTTCAAGTCTGGGAAAAAATTGATCAGGTTACGGTTTGGTTACGTGTACTAGCCTGATTACAGTTAGCGAGTATGATATTGATAATATGGCTCAGTACATGGCAGAAACAACGCTGTCTGATGGCGTGAATATGAAGAGTGTGTCTCTTCGACTCTTCATCTTGATAAAGTGGCGTGCAGTTCACCTTGAGCGAAAGGGTCCGTTTGGAGGTCGAGAGCTGTGTGCGTGAGTGTCAGCCCTGATGTCAAAGAAATCCTCGTGCATATATTGGCCCTGGAGGGTCAACGACATCTCTAGCTAGATACATACGTGGGATTCGACATCCATTCAAGGCAAACGTTGCGAGGTATGGATTTACGGTCCATGTAGATGGAAGAAAATGTTGGAGTTAAGAGGTGTTCTTTGAAATTTTACCCACCACGATGAGCATAGGAAATGCGCAAACACCATCTAAAATTAGTGCCTTGAGACAAAAAAAGCAAGTTTGAAAACGAAAGACATAGAACCACGCACGTAATTAGCATAGATATGCAGTCATTGCAGTGTATCAGTAGATTCTCCTCCACGTCCGCTATCGGCCCTGATGTTCGCGCCATCAAAGGAATTCTGACGTCCACGTGCGCCGCACTCAGGCCAAAAGTGAAGATCGAGAATATGAGGATCACCATCTGGAGCAATAATTAAACTATCGAGCCTGCGGATGTGTGTTTGCATTCTTCGGATGTGTTGTGGGAAATATTGTGTGCGAAGGGTTGAACGTTGAGTTGCAGCCTGCGCCTGAAGGCGATGTGCCCCATGCGGTATCGAACGCAGCTGCGCTGTCATCAGAGAACCGATAAGTTTTTGACATGGTAGCCGTGGGAACTATAGGAGGACATAATTCTGCCTTTGCTCGATATGGCTATGTATACTGCGAGAAATTTGAGTTATCGGCACATAGCAATGGATGTCTAAGAATCTAAATTACCATGGATTTTACGCTGATTATTGTGATGCTCAACAATATATTGCTTTAAATACCAATCTCATCTGTTTACAGGTTCACTGATGGTAGAAGACGGCTGAGCTGCCGCTGAAGAGGATGGTTGAAACTTGACCAGCCTGAGAATTAACCCCGTTCTCTTCCTCTGAACATTGGCCATCCATTGACAGGGCGAGGCGCATTCCAGTGTGTCTAGATATTCGTTTGAGTAGCAGTTTAACAAGGGAAACACATTTGAGTCTTGCGGCAAAGATCGGTTACGCTTTGCAGCGCGGAAAAATTGGGCGGTTGTGTAGCAGTATGGGCTCATTTGATGGTGGGCAGTGGCGTGGAAAGGGGATGAGGATATTCCACAGGCCGCGTCAGGACGCGGAAGACAGGTTGGGGTGCTGGGAGGAAGAGAAGGAATCAAGATGGTGCCAAAGGATAAGATGGCTGGGGCCGCCGCTGGGAAGACTGTGTACTACGTAGTACTTATCATCAGCACTAACTATGCAGCGCCCCTCGCAAGACTTGTTCCGGAAAAACTGTTGTACAAGCTAAACTGTAGAATATATTAATATGCCTATTGACATCTTTCAAATAAGTGGCCTTGGTGGGGCTTTCAAGGAAGCTTAACGGTCGATTTGAAACTTATGAAGCTTGAATCAACTGTCTGAAGTTCAACGCTGAAGACTAGGGAATTTGCAACTAACCTCTGTACTACTTATGCTGACTTCGGACCCGTTGTAAAACTGTGGCCAATGGCATATCTACATGTCCCCATCGATCACGAGGGATACTTAGAAGCACTCGTATAATTAGGTCAACGTCAGGTTGTCACCAGTACTTGTTTGACTAGGATACTCGAGTATGAGTATATATTATTTAGCACACAGCTCGAATTATCCCGATGAACACGGATGGAGAAGACTCATCCGGATGCTCGTACATTTCCAAGATCAAGAGAGACAGATTCTGAGATTCTGGAAACTACGAAGTCTCGGCATTTAGGTCATGCTACACTGTTCGACAATATGTCGTAAAATAGATGTCGAGAACACACCGTCCAGGACGAACGACTCTACTTCACATTCATCATCGCTCGAAGTTGCCCTTCTCTCGCCGCATTCACGCTTTCAAAAGAGCACCGGAAAGGTTTCGGATGACTTCCGACTCAAATTTAGCCGTAGGCGTCTTGCATACAGTCTAGGTCACTTACATCGACATACCGGTGGTATATTCCGGCTTCACCTCAATCCTATCTCCATTTGAGTCTTTAGCATGATCGACGCGCAAGACGGCGAGCACGGCAGCAGCAGCAGTCCACAGAATGTTCTCTGCAAACCAACGACCTGCCAAGGACATATGTCATTCCAAATATCGTCAGATGAACCATTATTCAACCTACCAGGACAGATGCGCCTGCACGAGTCGGTGAACAACTTAAAATGATAGCAAGTGTGAGGTATTTACCTGCCAAAACCAAAGGCGGTGTGGTTGACGAAATGGTCCTTCAGCTGCCCATCAGCTGTCAGATGGCGACTAGGATCGAAGCGCGATGCATCTGGAAACAAGTCTTCGTCCCGAGACAGTGCCCTGAATCATGCTCAGCTCAAGCAATTGCGTGCACTGCATCGTAGCATACCACTGATTCACAATTACTGTCGCACCTAATTGAGCTACAGATGAGTCAACAGTGATTTCGACTCATACGAGTGCGAACCTTCGGGTATGAAGTACCCGCCATAAACATCATCACTTAATGTCGCATATGCCATTCCTGTGCAAGGGTTCAGTATGCAAATATAAAATGATATTACTGCAGGCCGACCTAGGGGTGCGGGAGGATACCATCTCAGGACCTCATGGAGGACGGCACCAAGGTAGGGTAGTGATGGTCTATCATCAAGGCATGGCATTTTATTATGCCTCACGACTTGATCTATTTCTGCGCGAGCCCGGGCTTGGACGTCAGGATAGAGCACCATGGCCAACAGGAATGTCTGCAATGCAGATGTAATCTGCGGGACATCAAGGTGAGGAAAGCAATCAAGACTCCCAAAGTAATGACTCGCCGTCTCTATGCCGCCTAGGATGCAGAATCCGCATCAAGTGATAATTTTTGTCCTACTAACAAATCCTTACCTATGTATGCCATCAACGCAACAGCCTTCATCGTGTCTTCATCAGCGTTGCCGTCAGCTTGATTGAGGAAGTCGGCAACTAATGAACGTGGGGCAGTACCATTCGCCTACAGACAAGGAGATCAGGCAAAGCGTCCGTCCTCAATGCGCAAACGTACCATCTGTACTTTCACCTCGTTGAAGGGCTCATTCAAAAGCTGCTGAGATAATTTTCTAGTTCGTCCCATTAATGCAAAGGCTCCACCAAAGCACCAAGTTGGCAACTTTTCGACTGCAACCGACATGCTGAAGGTTCAAATTGACGTCGTAGACAGCATTGAGGTACTCACGAAAAGGAAAGGCTGTGAAAATGGCAGCGCTCTCGGGTGAAAGAATTTGTTTACCGATCTCAATCAATTCATTCACGCGGGCAAGGAATGGGTAATTATTTCCTTGGGCAGCGTGTCCGTATGTCACGGCCGTGATCAGGGATGCCGCGTATCTGTCACAGTTGTTTGACCGTCAGCTGGACCAGAGGTCACAATGATACCACTGAATTAGGTACGAACGCTTGAATGTGTTCGCGTAAGTCATTGGTGGAATCTAAAAGAGTGATGACTAGTCCATTCGCATGGCGAGAGTACATCTCATAGTATGACAGCGAGGCTTCAGCCTTAAGGACTTGATGGAAGATCTTACGATGCCGTCGCAACGTCTCGCCATACGGAAGAAGCACGGTATTGAAATCCATGCCGGATCTGCCTCATCAGTTAATTGAGAACTGTCTGAATGATAACCGGCAAGACATACAATTCATTGGCGCGAATAACAGGGCGATCCGAGTAAATTGCAGACCGCTTGTCCACCAACTCTCGCGCGATCGTTGCAGAGTTTATGATGATGTAGTCGGTGCCGAGGATGTTGGAGTGAATAATTTTTCCTATAATCACGTATTAAATCAGTATCTGACGACATTAATATTGGTCTAACAACCATATATCTTTCCCCACGCAGTATATGTGAGCCAAGGTTGTTTGGTGTCCAATTCAAGTGCGTTGCCAAAAAATGGCAAGGGACGGGGACCAGGCGGCAGAGGTAAAGGGTAGATACGTCTGCGAGTCAGACGCAAAGCGGCAACTAGGGCAATAACACACGGGATTCCTAGAGCGAGAATATGACTCAAGAACATCGGGAGGGATTATAGTCGACAACATGACATGTTTGTTCGTTCGCCTCATAAAGAGGTTTTCGATGTCCGACAAAGTAAGTTAGAGGTCAACGTTTCAACGTTCAACGCCGTAATACCCGAATCATACTAGGCAATATTTGTCAAGTACTCATGTACCCATCTATGACTGGAGATCTGTAAGGACTATATTCGCTCAAAACGGTCTAAGCTGTTCACCTATGAGATGCCGTGCTAGGTATGGTACCGATCTGGAGTCTTCGATACATCCTTTGTTTCACTCGGGGACAAGCATAGCCTTGTCGTTTCGCTATCTGCAATCTCTGTCGAGAAATCATATGCTCATGCCGTACATACCAGGTCACAAACCTTAATGCAGAAGCTATGATTTTATAGCAATCAGACCGCTGTCTGCATACCAGTAGGCCTTCATGTGGCGTGTTTCATTATGCACGATTATTTCATAACGGAGTCAGGGTGTTCAGATATTCCCACCACTTACCACTGTGGTATGTATCCTTGAAGATCGTGGGGATGCTTCGCCAGTTGCATCGCTCTGCTACACATCTAATTGTGAGGCATCATCCGAAGAAGGACCTGCACTCTTCTGTGACGACTCGCTCAATGACATGCTTCATAAGGCGGAACGGGCCTACTTCGATTTTTCGATTACGGAGACGAAGCACTGTTCAATCATATGTCGTAATAGATATCGAGAACACACCACCAAGTGTCTACTTCAAATTCATCATCGCTCGAAGCTGCTCTTCCCTCGCTGTATTCACGCTTTCAAACGAGCATCGAAAAGGTTTCGGTTGACTTCAGACTCAAAGTTAGCCGCAGGTTTCGAGCATACATTCTAGGTCACTTACATCACCATGCCTGTGGTAAATTCCGGTTTCACCTCAATCCTGTCTCCGTTAGAGTCTTTGGCATGATCGATGCGCAAGACGGCGAGTATGGCAGCAGCCGCTATCCACAGACCGTTCTCCGCAAACCAACGACCTGTCAAGGGTATATGTAATTCCCAATATTGCCAGATGAACCATTAGCTTACCAGGACAAATGCGCCTGTATGAGTCAGTGAACAACTCAAAATGATAGTAAGTGTGGGTTATTTACCTGCCATGACCAAAGGCAAAATGGTTGACGAAATGATCCTTCAGCTGCCCACCAGCTGTCAGATGGCGACTAGGATCGAAGCGCGATGCATCTGGAAACAAGTCCTCGTCCCGAGACAGTGCCCTGAGTCATGCTCAGCTCAAGCAATTGGATGCACTGCACCGCATCATACCACTGGTTAACCGTTACCATCGCACCTAATCGAACTGAAGGTAAGTCAACGGCAACCTTGACACATACGATTTCAAACCTTTGGGTATAAAGTACCCGCCGTAATTATCATCATTTAATGCCGTATGTGGTACTCCTGTGCAATGGGTCAGCCATGCAAACGCAGGGTTATATTACTGCAGATCGACCTAGAGGGACGATAGGATACCATCTCAGGATCTCACGGAGAATGGCATCAAGGTAGGGTAGCGAAGCCCTATCATCAAGGCATGGCATTTTATCATGCCTCACGACTTGATTTATTTCTGCTCGAGCCTGGGCTTGGACGGCGGGATAGAGTACCATAGCCAACAGGAATGTCTGCAATGTGGACGTAGTCTGTGGGACATCAAGGTGAGGGGAAGCGATGATTGGCACTCCCAAAGTAATGCCTCACCGTGTCTATACCGGCTGAGATGCGGTATCCGCGTCAAATGATGAGTCCCGTCCTGCTGGAAAAAAACCCTTACCTATGTACCCCATCAACGCAACTGCCTTCATAGTGTCTTCGTCAGCGTTGTCGTCAGCTTGACTGAGGAAGTCAGCAACCAATGAATGTGAAGCACTACCATTCGCCTACAGGGCGAGCAGATCAGGCAAAACGTCCATCCTCAATGCGCAAACGTACCACCCGTGCCTTCACCTCGTCAAACGGCTCGTTCAAAAGCTGCTGAGATAATTCTCTACTGCGTGCCATCAGGGCATAGGCTCCGCCAAAGCACCAAATTGGCAACTTTTCGACTGCAACCGACGTGCTGCAGGTTCAAATTAACGTCGTCGACAGCATCGGCACACTCACGAAAAGGAAAGGCTGTGAACATGACAGCTCTCTCGGGAGAAATAACGCGTTTTCCAATATCAGCGAGTTCACTCGCGCGGGCAAGAAATGAATCTTCATTTCCGTGAGCAGTGTGTCCGTATGTCACGGTCATGATCAGGGATGCCGTATATCTGTCACAGTTTCTGGCGTCAACTGGGCCAGACGTCACAAACTGATAAATTGGCCACCAACGCTTGAGTGTGTTTCTGCAAGTCACTGGTATTCAAAAGATTGATGACTAGTTCATTGGCGTGGCGAGAGTACATCTCGCGGTATGAGACAGAAGCTTCAGCCCTGAGGACTTGATGGAAGATCTTACGATGCCGTCGCAACGTCTCGCCATACGGAAGGAGCACAGTATTGAAATCCAGTCCAGCTCTGCCTCGTCAGCTGATCAAAAACTGGCTGAACGATAACCAGCACGACATACAATTCATTGGTGCGAATGACAGGGCGATCCGAATAGATCGCAGAACGCTTGTCCAACAACTCTCGCGCAACCGATTCAGCGTTGATGATGATGAAGTCGATCCCAAGAATCCAGGAGTGAATAATGTTTCCTATGATCAAGTATGAAATAAAATCGAAGCATTTGACGAAGAGGTTATCGGTCTACCAACCATACGTCTTTCCCCACATAGTATATGTGAGCCAAGGTCGTTCTGTGTCCAATTGGAGAGCATTACCCAAAAATGGTAAGGGACGAGGGCCAGGCGGCAGAGGTAAAGGGTAGACACGTCTGCGAGTCAGACGCAAAGCGGCAACTATGGCAATAACACACGGGATTCCTAGAGTGAGAATATGACTTAAGAACATCGGGAGGGATTATAGTCGACAACATGACGTGTTTGTTCGTTCGCCTTATAAAGAGGTTTTCGATATCCGACAAAGTAAGTTAGAGGTCAACGTTCAACGCCATCATACCCAAATCATACTAGGCCGTATTTGTCAAGTACTCGTGTACCATCTATGGCTGGAACATCAGGAAATCACCGAGTTCCTTTTTGTACATTAGATTAACCCTACTCAATAACAGTTTATTTCGCCAGTTTATTTTTTTGAGCGAGCAGGACGAAATAAACTGGAATAAACTGTCAAGTAAGGTTTGACGTGCATTCGTGTTGCGGAGAGTGAAATAGGAGCCGCCGACCGACTTGCCGAGAGACTCTGCAAATGAACACTCATGGCGCGTGATAGCTCAGTGCACCGACAATGACGTCGACGTCAGCACCAATGGATCAGCGAGAGAGAATCTACTACGAAACTCTTGGAAACTCTCGCAGTTGTGCTTCTTGCTGAGGCGAAAGACTCCGGGGATCAGCTCATTGCACATTTCTATGTCGTGTAGGTGCCGAAAATGCACTGAAAACAGCGTCTGTCGTGGCAATTGCTGAAGGAACTGTTTATCTTTACACTGAACGTGTGTGCATGGCATTTCGCCGCCTTCGCTCTCGATTCCTGACATGGCCTGGTCCTGTCCGACGTCAGCAGTTGTCTGATGCAATGGACGAGTGGGGTTTTCCCGGCTGTATTGGCATAGGGGATGGTAGCTATATCAGACTCCAAGACAAGCCTTTGCAGAATCCTTTTGCTTACTACTGTCGCAAGAAGTTCTATGCTGTAAGTCCATTTATTTTTGTACGAGAATATCGGGGGTTTGCAAAAGAGAGATGTGGTCCCATGAAGCAAGCTCGAGTGTGAGCTTCTGTTGTTCGTCTTCGCTCCAGTAGTCACTCATACTCGATGCTGGTATACTTTTGCTCCTCATCAATCGTACTTCGGCTGCTCGGCATCACAATCACTCTCAGTTCACTCCGACAATTTCGCGTATGAAATAAACTGGCAAATAAACTGCCATTTAATAACGCTGTCAGTTTATTTCCCACCGCTTATCGTTTGAGCAGCAAATAAACTGGTGAAATAAACTGTTATTGAGTAGGGTTATTACTTAAAAATGGAATTAAGGCGGCTAAGGAAAATAAGTTACTATTTTTATCCTTTGTTCAATTTATCTTAAGGGTCTGAGGACCTCATTTTCATATCTCATTGTTTACCACACATTAAGACAAAATAATTATATAGAACTGTAGCTATGTGTGTCACGGGAGAGCTCCAGTTGACAGAAGAACAAAAAGTGTTCAAATGATGCTGCCAGAGGGATGCCAACGCAAAATGTTAGAAACAGTAGAGAGTTGCAAAATTTCCCATGGGCGAGTTGGTGCAGGTGTCACAGTGTGTCACTGTGTCAATTTTGCAAATCTGAACCCTGACATGGCAAAT
Source organism: Suillus paluster (assembly GCF_016628075.1). Taxonomy (NCBI): domain Eukaryota; kingdom Fungi; phylum Basidiomycota; class Agaricomycetes; order Boletales; family Suillaceae; genus Suillus; species Suillus paluster. The sequence continues at coordinate 16,515 of NW_024537704.1, read as the reverse complement.
GGTGCACAAGAAGATCAAAGTGATTGCAGCGCAAGGGAATTATTATACAGACAAGAGATATTAGTATACAGTATGTAAAATCTATGGTAAGGAATATCTATGGGTGACTATAGTACAAGTAAGATGCTGGAGGATAAAGAGGTTGTGGTATTGTACTGGAAGATGGGTAGTTACTTGAATTAAATTGCATTGGTGGGTAGAACATATTATGTGATGAAAATGGTGATGCAGACTTGATTGGGGGTGGGAATGATGGTGGTGAAGTGAGTGAATCAATGCATTGACAACTTGGTGGTGGTGGGATGTTTTCCTCATTCTCAGTGATATTGGTGACTTGGAGTGTCCATGTCATATACCTGATCTGACTGCTCCAATGATATTAATATCTGCTCTGCCTGACCTAATACTTTCCCTGTTTTCCTACCACCTCTGCTCCGTCCATCCTCCGCTCGACTCAGTCGGCTCCTGCATCGGCTCTGATGGTTCCGCTTGACCGCCTCGTCGGTGTTAAGGTCATGCTCAAGGGAAAGGTAACTCAAAGGGCTTGGCTTCAGCTCATGCGCTGTGCCCCTTACCCAAGTATGTGCCCTTAATTTCCGAGAGGCAGAGGGGAAGTCCGACAGAAGTCCAGGTAAGTCCAGAGGTAGACACAGGGGGAGTTCAGTGGAACTCTGGAAGGCTTAGAAGCGAATAGAGTAAGACTACTTCGGACAAGTCCAGAGTAGAAACGGAACAGAGTTAGTGTCATATACTGGATCTAAGCACCTCCAATACCACCTGTGAACATTCCTACCACTGGTCTGACCCCCTGTTTCTCTGTCAGCTCAATCCCTCCTTCTCCAACAATGCACGAAGTGCATCTCAGCAGGACTAGCCCTGCTACCTCCACCTGACTCTATTCCGCTCCTCTGACACTACCCCTATTTTCTCCAACACTATATCTCATACCTCCAGATCCGGAATTCCGGATTCTCCCCTATAAAAGTCCAGTTTTCTGTCCTGTTATCCACCTGGCACTCCACTTTCATCTCTGGACTTACACCTATCTCCTTTTAGAATACTGATCTCCAGTTACCAGTTGTACACCTTGCCACTTTGCTTACTGATCCGTCCGTTTGCACTTCATTTCCGACCTCATTTCCTTGATCTGTTGTGTACTTACTAATAGACCCTCCATATGCTTCGGACATAGCTTTTACTGTGCTGACTGATTTACTTACATGATACCTACAGTATATAAACTCCTGTAAAACTCTGGAACTCCTCAGTTCAAATATCACCTAAATTCCTGCTCATTCCTGCATCTCCAGACTTGAGCTTGGTCTCTTGTCAATCTCTGAGTCTTAGGATTGATTCCTTTGACTGTACCTCCGACTCTCATCTTAGTTCTGCTCATTCCTGCTTCTCCAGAATTGAGTCTAGTCTCTTGTCCACCTCTGAGTCTTAGGGGTAAACTGTTAGGTACCGTGCCGACTCAGGAAGCAGAGGGGTCGGGGCTTGGCTTCAGCTCTTGTGCTGCGCCCTTAGCTGAGTATGTGCCCTGAATTTAGAGTGGGTCCAACGATAGGATGAGTGGACCACTTAGGTCCACTTTGAGGGTTGGGAGGTAAGAGCTACTAGCAGTGGACCAACTAGGAGTGGAGTGGAGAAGACGGAGGATAATGCAGAGGGCAGAAAGGAGCAGGGGGAATACTTGACAGGGGCGGGGAAGTAAAGAGAAGACTTAGAGCATGGCTCTAAGTTGGAGCGGAGGGTCGGAGGTGACAACAAGGTGAAACTTGTGTCCAGAGGAGGCAAGGTCCTACTGAGAATTCTCACAAGTAGTAACTGCAAGAAGACAAGTAATATTAAGACTGAGGAAAATATCTAAGTACAGGATATGTTATATACTTCTATGTATGAGGCAGTGATCAGGATAACTATGTTGTAAAGCTATGTACCAAGGATATAATTTGTAAGTACTTACACAGGTGAAGACATAAGTCGGAGCGGATATCAGTATGTACGCATCGGATCAGTGATAGAGCGGTAAGAGGAATTACCAGTGATCCGGGAGTAAGGGTCTATGTACCAAAGGGGAAAGTATATATCTAAAAGGGGAAAGTAATTCCAGTTGAATGGAGGCGTTATGGAAGGGGACCAGTTGAGCGGTTGAGCAGAAGTGTAGAAGTGGAATGTGGACTGTGATTGGACAGAGCGGAGGATGGATGGAGCAGAGGGGGTTGGAAAGCAGAGTGGATATTAATATCGGAGCAGTCAGATCAGGTATATGACATAAACTTTAGGACTAAATTTCCGGCTCTACCTTAGGGTAGTCTAACTCTGTTCTGCTTCTACTCCGGACTTGTCTGTAGTAGCCTTACTCTATCTGTTCCTATCCTTCCGGAGTTTCGCCAAACTCCCCCTACGTCTGACCTCCAGACTTCCTGGACTTCTGTTGGACTTCCCCTCTGCCTCTCAGAAATTAAAGGGCATGTACTTGGGTAAGGGGTACAGTGCACGAGCTGAAGCCGAAGCCCTTTGAGTAACCTTCCCCTTGAGCACGACCTTAACAGTTAGACTACCTGTCATATCCCGTACCTCCAGATCTGGAATTCCAGATCTACTTCATTAAAGTCCGGTCCTCCATCTTGCTATTCCACCCGGCGCTCTGCCTTCATCTCCGCACTCACCCCTAACTCCTTTTAGATTAGCTATTGCTCCGGTTACCGGTTATGTCCTATTCTGCTATGCTTACTGATCCGTCCATTCTTACTTCATTTCTGACTTCACTGCTTTGATCCATTACACTTAGTAATAGACTTTCCACATGCTTCGTACATAGCCCTTACCTTTGCTGACTGATTTACTTACATGATACCTACAGTATATAAACCCCTGTAATACTCCGGAACTCCTTAGTTTGAATATCATCTTAGTTCTGCTCATTCCTGCAATCTCTGGACTTGAGTCTCACCTCTTGTCATATCCTGTACCTCCGGATCCGGAATTCCAGATCTACTTCATTGAAGTCTGTTCCTCCGTCTTACTATTCCACCCGGCGCTCTGCCTTCATCTCTGCACTCACCCCTAACTCCTTTTAGATTAACTATTGCTCCGGTTACTGGTTATGTCCTATTCCGCTATGCTTACTGATCTGTCCATTCTTACTTCATTTCCGACTTCACTGCTTTGATCCATTATACTTAGTAATAGACTTTCCACATGCTTCATACATAGCCCTTACCTTTGCTGACTGATTTACCTACATGATACCTACAGTATATAAACCCCTGTAATACTCCGGAACTCCTCAGTTCAAATATTATCTTAGTTTTGCTCATTCCTGCAATCTCCGGACTTGAGTCTCACCTCTTGTCCACCTCCGAGTCTTAGGGGTTAAACCTTAGGACTACTTCTCCGGCCCTACCTTAGGGTAGTCTAACCTCTGTTCAGTTTCTACTCCGGACTTCCGTAGTAGCCTTACTTTGTCCCCCGTATAAACCTTCCGGAGTTCTGCCGAACTCCACCGACACTAAGTCCTCCGGAACTCCCCGGACTTCCGTTGGACTTCCCCTCTGTCCCCTGGAAATTAAAGGGCACGTACTCGGGTAAGGGGCGCAGTGCACAAGCTGAAGCCGAAGCCCTTTGAGTAACCTCTCCCTTGAGCACGACCTTAACACCTTTTGTCCACCTCCGAGTCTTAGGGGTTAAACCTTAGGACTAATTCTCCAGCTCTACCTTAGGGTAGTCTAACCTCTGTTCTGTTTCTACTCCGGATTTCCGTAGTAGCCTTACTCTGTCCCCACATAGTCTTCCGGAGTTCCGCCGAACTCCACTGACTTCTGTCCTTGTACTGCGCCCCTTACCCAAGTACGTGCCCTTAATTTCTGAGGGGCAGAGGGGAAGTCTGACAGAAGTCTGGGGAGTTCCAGAGGACAAATGTCGGTGGAGTTTGGCGGAACTCCAGAAGACTATGTGGGAATGGAGCAAGGCTACTATGGAAGTCCAGAGTAGAAATAGAACAGAGGTTAGACTACCCTAAGGTAGAGCTGGAGAATTAGTCCTAAGGTTTAACCCCTAAGACTCAGAGGTGGACAAGAGATGAGACTCAAGTCTGGAGATTGCAGGAATGAGCAGAACTAAGATGATATTTGAACTGAGGAGTTCCGGAGTATTACAGGGGTTTATATACTGTAGGTATCATGTAGGTAAATCAGTCAGCAAAGTAAGGGCTATGTATGAAGCATGTGGAAAGTCTATTAGTAAGTGTACACAGATCAAAGCAGTGAAGTCGGAAATGAAACAAGAATGGACAGATCAGTAAGCATAGTGGAAAGCACATAACCGGTAGTGTCATATACCTGATCTGACCGCTCTGATATCAATATCTGCCCTGCTTTCCGACCCCCTCTGCTCCATCCATCCTTTGCTCCGTCCAATCACAGTCCGCATTCCACTCCTATGCTTCCGCTCAACTGCTCAACCGGTCCCCTTCCATAAACGCCTCCATTCAACTGGAACCGCTTTCCCCTTTTAGATATATCCTTTCCCCTTCGGTACATAGACCCTTACTCCCGGATCACCGGTAATTCCTCTTACTGTTTGATCACTGATCCAACACGTACATATTGATATCTGCTCTGACTTATGTCTTCACCTGTGTAAGTACTTACAAATTATATCCTTGGTACATAGCTTTACAACATAGTTATCCTGATCACTGCCTCATACATAGAAGTATATAACATATCCTGTACTTAGATATTTTCCTCAGTCTTAATATTACTTGTCTTCTTGCAGTTACTACTTGTGAGAATTCTCAGTAGGACCTTGCCTCCTCTGGGCACAAGTTTCAACTTGTTGTCACCTCCAACCCTCCGACCCTCCGCTCTGACTTAGAGTCGTGCTCTAAGTCTCCCCCTTATTTCTCCGCCCCTTTCAATATTCCCCTCTGACCCTTTTCCATCCTCCACATTATCCTCCACCTTCCCCGCTCCTACCAAACATTCCCCCTGCTCCTATCCACCCTCCGCATCACTCCCCACCTTCTCTGCTCCACTCCTAGTTGGCCCACCGCTAGTAGCTCTTACCTCCTGAACCTCAAAGTGGACCTAAGCAGTCCACTCGTCCTATCGTCGGACAACATCGGACCCCCTCCAAATTCAGGGCATGTACTCAGCTAAGGGCACAGCGCAAGAGCTGAAGCCAAGCCCCGACCCCTCTGCTTCCTGAGCCAGCACGGTACCTAACAGGTAGCCGGAGCAATAGCTATTCTAAAAGGAGATAGGGGTGAGTCCGGAGATGAGAGCGGAGCGCCGGGCAAAATAACAGGATGGAGAACCAGACTTTAGTGGAGGGGTTCTGGAGTTCTGGATCCAGAGGTACGGGATATGACAAGTATATAAAAACATATCCTGTACTTAGCTACTCCCCAGTCTTAATATTACTTGTCTTCCCACAGTCTCTACTAGTGGGAATTCTCTGTAGGACTTTGCTCTCTCTCCGGACATAAGTTTACCTTTTTGTCACCTCCGACCCTCTGCTCTGATTTAGAGCCACGCTCTAAGTATTTGCTCTTACTTTTCCAACCCAACCCAACCCAATCCCCTTACCCCCTCCATCCCGACACACTTCCTCCGCTTCCCCTGCTCTGCTTCTAGTTGGATCACCGCTAGTAGCATTTACCTCCCAACCCACAAAGCAGACCAAAGCGGTCTGCCCATCCTATCATTGGACATTGTTGGACCTGCTCCAAATTTGGGGCATGTACTTGGCCAAGGGTGCAGCGCAAGAGCTGAAGCCAAGCCCTGACCCCTCCACTTTCTCCATCTGAGCATGGTCTCTAACAGTCCGCTTCTGTCCACGTGAATGGCCATTAAAGAGACCCTCAAATTATGTGTCATTCTTGAGATCAGCGTGAGCATCAAAGTACTCTCTGATAACCTTCAACAACTCGGCCTTGGTACCTGTTGTCTTGATTGTCAGCTGATTAGCAATGTCAATGAGATCTTCTTTGCTCTTGATGGAAAGAGCGCCAGTGAAACAAATGTTGGATCCCTGTGTAGCCTGTTGAGCCAGCCTACTTGCCTGCTTCAATGCTTTCTGTGCTACTACTTGTACTTTCTTCTCAGCTTTAGCCTCTCTTGCCATATCCTGTTCCTCACACTGCCGCAGTCCCTCCACAGATGTCAACCACCAGTGCATTGATATTTCGTGTCCATGTCTTTTTTGCCACTTATTGAGTTGTTTCTTCATCAAGCCCACCTCGCTCAGTGCCATTGCACAGTGAGCTTTAGTGGAATGCAGCTCAGACTCCAGGGATTTGACCTTCGCCTCCAGCACAGCAATCTGGACCTGCATTGACGGTTGATTGGGTGAGTTGGAAGGTGGTGACACAGTAATTTGGACATGGGAGTGCTGATCTTCATCGACCACATCCTCATCCATCTCTGACTCTTTGCTCTCTTTGCTCGACTCTGAACCACTGTTAGAAGTTTCTGAATTGCTTTTGCTGCCTGACACATCACTATTGGACTTGGACTCATCCATTGAGTCAATGTTATTGGCCTTGACTGCATCATCACAAGATGGCAGGATATCTTGATATAGGTAAAGCTGGCTAGGTTGGATGGGGAATGAGGGTGGGACATGGGCTTCTGTTGATGTGGCCATGCTGGGAGCAAAATCCTTGTTGGTAAAGATGTGGGGATCGAGTGGATGGATGCCGCTGTTCTTCCATGCCTTTGTAATCATTTCTTCTGTAAATGCCTGGGCCTGAGCTGCCATATATTGATTGACAAAATTCTGTCTGGGAATTTCATAACCAGTTACATCAAACACATCCTCACAATACTTATACCATGCTCACTGGAGAGGGCCAAAAACTCTGACATCAAGAGGCTGCAGCTTGTGTGTTGTATGAGGTGGTAGACAAAACATGTTAAGGTTGTGCTCAAGGGAAAGACTACTCAAAGGGCTTCGGCTTCAGCTGCTCGTGCTGCTGTGCCCCTTACCCGAGTACATGCCCTTAATTTCCGGTGGGCAGAGGGGAAGTCCGACAGGAAGTCCGGGGGAGTTCCAGAGGACAAACGTCGGTGGAGTTCGGCTGGAACTCCAGAAGACTATGTGGGAATGGAGCAAGGCTACTATGGAAGTCCAGAGTAGAAATAGAACAGAGGTTAGACTACCCTAAGGTAGAGCTGGAGAATTAGTCCTAAGGTTTAACCCCTAAGACTCAGAGGTGGACAAGAGATGAGACTCAAGTCTGGAGATTGCAGGAATGAGCAGAACTAAGATGATATTTGAACTGAGGAGTTCTGGAGTATTACAGGGGTTTATATACTGTAGGTATCATGTAAGTAGATCAGTCAGCAAAGGTAAAGGCTATGTACAAAGCATATGGAAAGTCTATTAGTAAGTGTAACGGATCAAAGCAGTGAAGTCAGAAATGAAGTAAGAATGGACGGATCAGTAGTAAGCATAGCAGAAAAGGACATAACCGGTAACCGGAGCAATAGCTAATCTAAAAGGAGTTAGGGGTGAGTGCGGAGATGAAGGTGGAGCACCGGGCGGAATAGCAGGACGGAGAACCGGACTTTAATGGAGTAGATCCGGAATTCCAGATCTGGAGGTATGGGATATGACAAAACAACTCAATATTATGTTGTACAGCCAGCTCGCACATTTCTTTTGTGATGTGGGAACTGTGACCATCATAGATAAGGAGTACTGGCTTTCTGGAGTTATTTCTTGCTGTTGCCTGAAGAATAAACAAGTCTTCAAACCATTTTATACAGATGAAGGAAGTCATCTGTCCACCCGTTTGGTGATGTCGCAACACTGAGATAAAATTAAGATGTTTTTTTGAAGTGGTGAAACATGTCTAAGACATACCAGATGTTTGGATGTGCCTGGAACCAACTTTTGTGATATGACTTTCCAGAAAACATGAAACCTGGAGCAATGCTCACACCATCTGCAGATATACATTCAATGACTGTGATAAGCTTGAGGTTTGCACTTTGAGGTTTGTACTTCAGATATCTACCACAAGGCACAAAATACTTCTCTGTGGAAGTCTTCCAGCCACCCCCTCTTTGGCACCCTTTCTCATCCATATTATAGAAAATTTCCCAAGGAATCTCCTTCTCAATAACTTTCTTAAGCAGCTCAAAATGATGCTCAATGGTGGTGTGGTTAAAGCTCTGGCAACACTTCAGATCCAATGCAGATGGCTTTCCCAGAGTGATATCAGAATGCCAGGCAAGAAAGCCCCTGATCCACTTTTCATGTGGCTTCTTTCTGGAAAGCACTGCAGCTTTGATCTGGGTTGTCCATTTACTGAGGGGATGCCCCATTGTCATATCCCATACCTGCAGACCCGGAATTCCGGATTCTCCCCTACAAAAGTCCGGGTCTCCATCCTATTCTCTGTCCTGTTGTCTGCCTGGCACTCCGCCTTCATCTCTGGACTCACACTTATCTCCTTTTAGAATATTGCTCTCCGGCTACCGGTTGTACACCATTCCATTCTGCTTACTGATCTGTCTGTCTGCACTTCATTTCTGACTTCATTTCTTTAATCTGTTGTACACTTACTAATAGACTTTCCATATGCTTCAGGGCATAGCTTTTACTTTGCTGACTGATTACTTACATGATATCTACAGTATATAAACTCCTGTAAAACTCCAGTACCTCCTCAGTTGGAATATCATCTTAGTTCCTGCTCATTCCTGCTTCTCCGGACTTGAGTCTGATCTCTTGTCAATGTCATATACCTAGAATTTAAAAGTCCGGTTAAGTCCGGTTTTTTGCCTAATTTTGATGCAACCGGACTCGAACCGGTCCTTAATTTAGTGTTACTATGGTCAGACTCAAATCGGACCAACAGAAACCGGTCTTCGCTGATCAGAAGTGTCTCACAGTCAGTCTTGGACCGGTCAGGAGTGCAACCAGTTCAAAGACCATTAAAACCGGTTTCAACCGACCTTTCAATATGTAAATTAACACATTGGTAACATGATATGTATATAGTCAAGCAACCTAGCCCACTACTCTGCTATATCCACCAAGCCCTACCACCATCATGTATCGTAAATCTTCTCATCCTAAAAAACCTTCTGAAAAGGCTGCAGCAATGGCTTCGTCACATTCTCAGTAACAACACATGGTCTCACCCACCAAAGTCCAAGGCATCCCCAAAGCATGTGGGAAAGCGAAAGAAGGCAGCTAGTAGTGAGGAAGAATCACCATCCGGGTCAGATGATAGTATCATCAAAGAGATGCGCCATACCTCAAAAAAGAAGGTGGCGACCTAAGCGCGCACATGGCGCCAGAGCCAGGCGGCTGTTGAAGTTGTCGAAGATAGTGGACCTGAAGACGAGACACTGGATATGGTTGGCATTGAAGCCACACAAGATAATGGCACTGAATTTGAGGAGATATCTAATCCAAGTGGTAAAGAGCAGGATGAGAGAGACGAGGTTGGTCTCTTATTACCCTGAAATAAATCATTAGCTCAGTTGCAAAAACAGGACAGTGATGATGGTCCTGAAGATAGGCATGATGCACGGCCGCACTGCCTGAAGGCACTGAAACCCAAAAACAAATATGCTGGAGGACCTACTCACAGTATTTTCAGAGAAGTGTACCAGTAAAGTTCATCAATTCAGATGGCGGGGTAGAGCAGAAGAGAGGGTGCTGGTGCAATATATGCAAGTAAGTGATAGCATTCAAGAATCTTTTTAAATACTTACCTGAGATACAATGATCAAGAGCGAATCCAAAATTTGTTGCCGCACATGGAAAACTGAAAGACTTTTCATGTTGGGAGTAATTCGAGCTGCCATCAACATATTCGCAGCCATTATGGGTGTACCAGAAGAAATGCACGGAGATGGGACTGTGTGAGCACCATTATGCAGTTCCACATTCATTGGTGCAAGAACAGGAACAGGCGAATAAAAGTGGTCAGAAGCACCTCACAAAGATGTTCCAGAAGAAAACAGATTTGCCCAATTTCTCAAGGAACTGATGTGCTCCGTACAGTTGCAGAGTTTGTCATCTGTGATAATCAGGTGAGTGTTGATGATTGATGGTTGGTAACTAGATTGCACTGATTCCAAAGTTGCAAAGTCACTGGCTGTAGTAAACAAAGCCACATTTAGAAACTGTCTTGTTGCAATGCGTCCTTCTGCAACTAAGGCCAATATTCCCTCAACACATGATATTACAGTGTTCATTCATAACTCCTTCCTTGATTTCTTCACGCAAATCAAGTCTGAAATCCAAGTAAGTCATGTTTAATTTAACAAGCTACACTAACTAAATCTATTCGCCTCATAGTCTTCAAATAGCGGTTGCATCTCAACAACAACAGACCTCTGGTCTGTTGAGCAGACAAAGGCTGCCTTTTTTGGTCTCACTGCACACTGGATACACGCTGATATGAAGACTGGTACATGGACACTGTGGTCACAGGTGGTTGCATTCAAAGGTATATCAGGTGCTCATAGTGGAGAAAACTTAGGACACTACTTTGTTGGACTGTGTGAACGTGCAGGGATTGTGTCTGGTCAGTCATCGAAGGTACACAAGTTCTAACTCATGCATATATATGTCAACTCAACCACTCTGCAGCTTTTTTGTGTCACTGCAGACAATACTTCCAATAATGACACAGCATGTGCAAAGATCGAGAGCATCTTCCATCGCTGATGGATATATTCATTTGACACACTCCAACATCGTCTCCCTTGTCTCGCACATGTTGTTAACCTTGGCGTTGTTGCTATCATGTCAGTAATCACAGCGAATTGCTAACGTCAGAACCAGCACAGGCGATATGGGAATTCGACCCCAATGATCGCAACAATCATGTCCTTGGCAACTCATTAGATGTTGTTGCCGCAGTGCGCACCATTGCTATCAAGGTTTGTTTGGTTTTTTTATGTCCGTTCATTCTACTAATATACATATACTACACAGATTCAGTGTTCTGGACAGCGGATAGACTATTTTGAGACACTTCAAAAGAACTGCAGCCTGGAGAATACCCTCAAGATTCCATTACACAGCAATGTCAGGTGGGGCACTGTGGATGGAATGCTCGGGCGTGCATATGCACTACAACAGGTATGTTTACACTATTCATTGTCGATGCTTACCAAATTACATCACACAGGTCATCAACATATTCATCAGCACAGCGGATGAGCTCTTTGGGCCAGTCACAGTCATTTGGCGCAACAGGAAACTGGTCAAGAACATCCCATGGACAGCATTTACATTCAAGAATGTGGATTGGGAGTGCGTAAATGACGCACGCGAAATCATTGCTGTAAGTCATCATTTTCTTATTTCTCTCATATACTGACTATTGTTTTATAGGACGCTAATAACATTCAACAATATTTTTCATCAGAAACACAGCCAACACTGTGGCGCGCCATTCCAGCAATTGAGGAACTCCAGACCGCATGGGAGATGAAACGCGATTTACCGAAGTATGAGATCTACAAGGATGCCATCCAGGCTGGCCTCGACAAGATCGGAAAATACTACCGGAAGTTTGACGACAAGCCTGTGTATGTTCTTGCGCTCGGTAAATGATATTTACTTGCACGTCTACATAGTATTGCTGACACCATATTTAGTTCTCCACCCATATTACAAGCTGACATACATCAAGATGCAGTGGGGCAGGCCTGAAGAGCAGGCGAAGGAGCGTGCTGCCGGAAATCCAAACACTATTGATTGGTACGATGAGGCCCTACAAGTCATCAAGGCAACCATGCAAGAATATTCCCAACGTGCGAAACCAACAACTCCATCAGTGTCTCTGGGTTCTTCCACTGGCGGCATCTCTTGTAACACTGCTAGCATTGAATCAGAATATGACCGTCATCGTTGTGAGCTGGTGGAGAAGGCCAGCGACCAATATCATTCAGGCTGGCGTGCCGAACTTCGCCGTTATCTCGCTGACATGCCTGACAATGTCTCGAAGGATACGAATATCATCGAGTGGTGGTCAGTATGTATCAATTACAATCTGTCATGTGTCATACTAACATAACAATAATTTAATTCAGAAGAATGCCACTATCTACCCTGTTCTTGCCTGCATCGCAATGGATATCTGCACTGTCCCTGCATCTTCGGTGCCTTGCAAACACATATTCTCAGGTAGCAGGCAGACTGCGACTGACAGGCGCTCCTGACTAGGTGCCGAGCGGTTTGAACAACTTCAAATCCTTAAATTTTGGTAGCGAAGTTCAGTCATTGATTGCATTGCTACAAATTCGGCTGTCACTGAGGAAGTTTTACTTGATGAGTATGTTGAATTGCTTCAACTCGATGCCGCAATGTCTGAAGATGATTGCAATGAGGTTGATGTAGTCATAGACTGAGTTTTATGTCATGTTTTAGCTATACAGTGTATATACAAGTGTGCCCTGCCTGTAGGCAACCGGTTTTAAAAAGACCGGTTGCAGTCGGTTTAAAGTCGGTCTTTTTTTCTTTGGTATAATGAGGCAACCGCAACCCCTGAAGTTTTGTTGGTGACAAGACCGCAACCGCGGTCCGGTTCAAAAAAAGTCCGGTCCCGGTCCGACTGCGGTCTTTTTCTTTTAAACTCTAATCCCAGATATAACCACGAGAATCCGACGTGGCAACCCGAATGGAGTGAAGGCAATACATCTCGATAAAATTATCACACGTGAGCCTTGGGAAATGATCAATAACATGACGAACGGTGGGAGCAGATACTAAGAGCAAGACTCCAACAGGAAACTGCTGAGCAGCGGTAAACCGCACCTGTGATACTCCACAACACTCAAAAAGCCTGCACAGAAGACAGGTGGACACAACAGATACTCCATCATCGACGAGCTGGAGATCAGAAACAACGAGCGATACCGGAGGTACAAGGGAAGAGCGGTCCAAGGAAAGGATGAGCAAAGTGGAGCGGGAAAATAGGAGAAAAGACAAGTGGCACAACGAAAATAAATAATAACGACAAACATGAAAAGCGACCCGGCACGGGACTGGTCACAGAGAAACTATTCGTTATACCTGGTACCCTAATCGGGTCCAGGAATATGTCGTAATAGATATCGAAAATACACCACCAAGTGTCTACTTCAAATTCATCATCGCTCGAAGCTGCTCTTCTCTCGCTGTATTCACGCTCTCAAACGAGCACCGAAAAGGTTTCGGTCGACTTCAGACTCAAAGTTAGCCGCAAATTTCGAGCATACATTCTAAGTCACTTACATCACCACGCCTGTGGTAAATTCCGGTTTCACCTCAATCCTGTCTCCGTTAGAGTCCTTAGCATGATCGATGCGCAAGACAGCGAGTATGGCAGCAGTCGCTGTCCACAGACCGTTCTCCGCAAACCAACGACCTGCCAAGGGTATATGTAATTCCCAATATTGCCAGATGAACCATTAGCCTACCAGGACAAATGCGCCTGTATGAGTCAGTGAACAACTCAAAATGATAGTAAGTGTGGGTTATTTACCTGCCATGACCAAAGGCAGAATGATTGACGAAATAATCCTTCAGCTGCCCACCAGCTGTCAGATGGCGACTAGGATCGAAGCGCGATGCATCTGGAAACAAGTCTTCGTCCCGAGACAGTGCCCTGAGTCATGCTCAGCTCAAGCAATTGGATGCACTGCACCGCATCATACCACTGGTTAACCGTTACCATCGCACCTAATCGAACTGATGGTAAGTCAACGGCAACCTTGACACATACGACTTCAAACCTTTGGGTATAAAGTACCCGCCGTAATTATCATCATTTAATGCCGCATGTGGTGCTCCTGTGAAAGGGGTCAGCCATGCAAACGCAAGGTTATATTACTGCAGGTCGACCTAGAGGGACGATAGGATACCATCTCAGGATCTCACGGAGAATGGCATCAAGGTAGGGTAGTGAAGCCCTATCATCAAGGCATGGCATTTTATCATGCCTCACGACTTGATTTATTTCTGCTCGAGCCTGGGCTTGGACGTCAGGATAGAGTACCATAGCCAACAGGAATGTCTGCAATGTGGACATAGTCTGTGGGACATCAAGGTGAGGGGGAAGCGATGATTGGCACTCTCAAAGTAATGCCTCACTGTGTCTATACCGGCTGAGATGCGGTATCCGCGTCAAATGATGAGTCCCGTCCTGCTGAAAAAAACTCTTACCTGTGTACGCCGTCAACGCAACTGCCTTCATCGTGTCTTCGTCAGCGTTGTCGTCAGCTTGACTGAGGAAGTCGGCGACCAATGAATGCGACGCAGTACCATTCGCCTACAGGCAAGCAGATCAGGCAAAACGTCCATCCTCAATGCGCAAACGTACCATCTGTGCCTTCACCTCGTTAAAGGGCTCGTTCAAAAGCTGCTGAGATAATTCTCTAGTTCGTCCCATTGATGCAAAGGCTCCACCAAAGCACCAATTTGGCAGCTTTTCGACTGCAACCGACGTGCTGAAGGTTCAAATCGACGTCATCGACAGCATCGGCGCACTTACGAAAAGGAAAGGCTGTGAACATGACAGCTTTCTCGGGAGAAATAACACGTTTGCCAATATCAGCGAGTTCACTCGCGCGGGCAAGAAATGGGTCTTCGTTTCCGTGAGCAGTGTGTCCGTATGTCACGGTCATGATCAGGGATGCCGCATATCTGTCACAGTTTTTGGCGTTAACTGGACCAGACGTCACAAAACCAATGAATTGGGCACCAACGCTTGAGTGTGTTTATGCAAGTCACTAGTATTCAAAAGATTGATGACTAGTTCATTGGCGTGGCGAGAGTACATCTCGCGGTATGAGACAGAGGCTTCGGCCCTGAGGACTTGATGGAAGATCTTGCGATGTCGTCGCCAAGTCTCGCCATACGGAAGGAGCACAGTGTTGAAATCCAGCCCAGCTCTGCCTCGTCAGCTGATCAAAAACTGGCTGAACGATGACCAGCAAGACATACAATTCATTGGTGGGAATGACAGGGCGATCCGAATAGATCGCAGAACGCTTGTCCAACAACTCTCGCGCAATCGATTCGGAGTTGATGATGATGAAGTCGATCCCAAGAACCCGGGAATGAATAATATTTCCTATGATCAAGTATGAAATGAAATCGAAGCATTTGACGAAGCGGTTATCGGTCTACCGACCATACATCTTTCCCCACATAGTATAGGTGAGCCAAGGCCGTTCTGTGTCCAATTGGAGAGCATTACCCAAAAATGGTAAGTGACGAGGGCCAGGCGGCAGAGGTAAAGGGTAGACACGTCTGCGAGTTAGACGCAAAGCAGCAACCAGAAAAATAATACTCAGGATCCCTACAGCGAGAATATGAGTGTAGAGCATGGGCAGGGCCCGGGGTTCTAGTCGAAGCCAAGACATGTTCGTTCGCCTTATCAAGGAGATAGAGGAATTCTGAACCCAGGAAGAAGACATTTGTTAAGGACTGTATTCGCTCAAAAATGTAGCAAAAGGGTTTAAGTTGCTCACTGTAAGTAGGTCAAGACTGTCGTTCCTTGACGGTTACGCCAAAAGGCAGTGATAATGAAATTTAGCTCACACTTCATTATCGCGGACAGTATTTATGCTGATTATTGGAACTCAGGTAAGCCAACGGGCTTACACCTCGTGAGACCGGCCCTCTAAGTTGAACAGGACATGCCACCGCACCCAGTAACCTTAAATTACGGCATCGTCTAGTGAAAGGCATCTGCCGTAGCAGGTCATAAGTAACCATGGTCTTTTGAGGATACGAGAGTGGTAAGTAGTGGATGTGTCTGAACTAGTGATGTTCCGGCCTGCATCAGGAAAAAAGGAAATTTTCTTAACAACACTTATGGTGACTTGAAGGTGATTCTAAGTAAGATTCAGTAGAATTCTGCTAAGTATGCCATTGCTTAAAAAAAGTAGGGTCTTCCAATGAATTTGACTTATTGTTACACTTATCAGCGACTTGACATAAGTACACAGTTAAGCAGTGACTTCAAGTATCACTCATTCATGTCAGATTCTCTCAAGACACATTGTAAGCTAAGTCAAAATAAGCAGACCAGTAGTAGAGGGATTCAGCTCTAAGGAGCCACACAGGTCCAAGTATATATTGTGTCTTTAAGGCTCCCAAGGTTACAGAGTCAATAGTAAGTGTAGAATTCAGACAATAAAGCGGTGAAAATCATGTATATTCATACCATGCCACCAAGACATCCAAGCATGTCTTTAAGGCTCCCAAGTTCCACACAGTTGATAGGTAAGTGAATAATTCAAGCACTCCTAAAACTGTTCAAGTCGGATGTATACCATTGAGATCGCGATCAAGACAAAGCAGTCAGGGAAAGCATCAATTCAAGTGGTGACTAAGACAAAATGCGAATTAAGACAGTCAAGCGAAGGAAATAAGCGTGATCATAAGAACTGCCAGAGTTGAATCAGGTCAGTAAGTGTGAACACAGTGCTGGAAGCAAACCACTGGCAGAAGATGACAAGAACGAATATTACTATTACAGCAGCT